>NW_027100728.1:1157251-1212251 GCF_040412425.1 Macrobrachium rosenbergii
AAAAGGACCCTTACCAAAGATTTCCTCCGGAATCGCCGGAGGTGGCCATCATTACATGAATGACTATGCTCTAGTTTGAGAAAATGATAGTCTTCGTATTGGCGCCAAAATCTTCACCGAAGAATCCCTGAAGACTCCTTGAAGATTCTTTCTTCAGCTGAATTGGACCCCTGAGCCCCACAAAAAAAAAAACAAAAAAGATTTCTTCCGGAATTGCCGGAGGTGGCCATCATTACATGAATGACTATGCTCTAGTTTGAGAAAATGATAGTCTTCATATTGGCTCCAAATTCTCACCCAAGATTCCCTGAAGACTCTTTGAAGACTCTTTCTTCAGCAGTATAACAGGTGTCATTTTTCAATTTCAAGGGTAATTTCTACCATTTATATAGCTGGTAGCCTTTCATCATTGGCACTCTGTTGTAGTATTCCATGTGTCATTTTTCAGTTTCAAGGTTCCTGTATCCTCGTAAGTAATGGAGGTGTCATTTTGAAATTGCAAGTTTCATATGAAAATTAACAAAAAACACCAACTTTGAGGTCCCATAGCCGAGAGGGAACCTGTCATGGACATTAGGCTTCAATTAGAGCCCTTTATTTTGATCTGTTCTATTAAAAAATTCATACAAAACAACAATACTTTCAGGCCTTGCTGAGTTTTGGATGCCTGAATTTTTATTGTATAAACTAAAAAATCGACTTTGAGGCCCCGTAGCTAAGAGTCATTTTAGAATTATGCAAGTCTGAATTTCTAATCATCGATTTTTGGAAAAGGAAATATTGGCCCAAAAAATTTTACATCCCCAAAATTAATAGAACTGTACTAACAAGGGTTAGTTAGGTCGAAAATTTTGAAAGTTCTATTTTTTGAGGCTGGACTTTTTTTTTTTTTTTTTTTTTTTTTTTAACACCCCAGGATTAGAAATACCTTGCAGCTGAATTGGACCCCTGGGCTAAAAAAAAAAAAAAAAAAGGACCAAAGATTTTCCGGAACCACGGAGGTGGCCATCAATGAATGACCTCTAGTTTGAGAAAATGATAGCTGAATTGGCCAAAATCTTCACCGAAGAATCCCTGAAGACTCCTTGAAGATTCTTTCTTCAGCTGAACTGGACCCCTGGGCCCCACAAAAAAAACAAAAGAGGACCCCTTACCAAAGATTTCCTCCGGAATCGCTGGAGGTGGCCATCATTACATGAATGACTATGCTCTAGTTTGAGAAAATGATAATCTTCGTATTGGTGCCAAAATCTTCACCGAAGAATCCCTGAAGACTCCTTGAAGATTCTTTCTTCAGCTGAACTGGACCCCTGGGCCAACAAAAAAAAAAAAAAAAAAAATGGACCCTTACCAAAGATTTCCTCCGGAATCGCCGGAGGTGGCCATCATTACATGAATGACTATGCTCTAGTTTGAGAAAATGATAGTCTTCGTATTGGCGCCAAAATCTTCACCGAAGAATCCCTGAAGACTCCTTGAAGATTCTTTCTTCAGCTGAATTGGACCCCTGGCCCCACAAAAAAAAAAAAAAAAAGGACCCCTTTCAAAGATTTCCTCCGGAATCGCCGGAGGTGGCCATCATTACATGAATGACTATGCTCTAGTTTGAGAAAATGATAGTCTTCGTATTGGCGCCAAAATCTTCACCGAAGAATCCCTGAAGACTCCTTGAAGATTCTTTCTTCAGCTGAATTGGACCCCTGGGCCCCACAAAAAAAAAAAAGGACCCCTTACCAAAGATTTCCTCCGGAATCGCCGGAGGTGGCCATCATTACATGAATGACTATGCTCTAGTTTGAGAAAATGATAGTCTTCGTATTGGCGCCAAAATCTTCACCGAAGAATCCCTGAAGACTCCTTGAAGATTCTTTCTTCAGCTGAATTGGACCCCTGGGCCCCACAAAAAAAAAAACAAAAAAGGACCCCTTACCAAAGATTTCCTCCGGAATCGCCGGAGGTGGCCATCATTACATGAATGACTATGCTCTAGTTTGAGAAAATGATAGTCTTCGTATTGGCGCCAAAATCTTCACCGAAGAATCCCTGAAGACTCCTTGAAGATTCTTTCTTCAGCTGAATTGGACCCCTGGGCCCCCAAAAAAAAAAAAAAAAAGGACCCCTTACCAAAGATTTCCTCCGGAATCGCCGGAGGTGGCCATCATTACATGAATGACTATGCTCTAGTTTGAGAAAATGATAGTCTTCATATTGGCTCCAAAATCCTTCACCCAAGATTCCTGAAGACTCTTTGAAGACTCTTTCTTCAGAAGTATAACAGGTGTCATTTTTCAATTTCAAGGGAGTAATTTCTACCTTTTTATATAGCTGGTAGCCAAAAAATTGGGACTCTGTTGTAGTATTCCATGTGTCATTTTTCAGTTTCAAGGTTCCTGTAATCATTACATGAATGGACTATGTCATTTTGAAAATGATAGTCTTCATATGCCAAAATCTAACAAAAATCACGTTTGAAAACTTTGAGGTCTTTCTTCAGCCGAGAGGAATTGGACCCATGGACAAAAAAAAAAAAAAAAGGACCCCTTTATTTTGATCTGTTTGGAATCAAAAAATTCATACAAAACAACAAAATGTTCAGGCCTTGCTTGAGTGAGTTTTGGATTTTTATTGTATAAACAAAAATCGAGCTTCATCATTAGTCATTTTGAATGACTATGAGTTTGAGAAAATGATAGTCTTCGTATTGGCGCCAAAATCTTCACCGAAGAATCCCTGAAGACTTGAAGATTCTTTCTTCAGCTGAACTGGACCCTGGGCCCCACAAAAAAAAAAAAAAAAGGACCCCCAAAGATTTCCTCCGGAATCGCCGGAGGTGGCCATCATTACATGAATGACTATGCTCTAGTTTGAGAAAATGATAGTCTTCGTATTGGCTCCAAAATCTTCACCGAAGAATCCCTGAAGACTCCTTTGAAGATTCTTTCTTCAGCTGAATTGGACCCCTTTTTTTTTTTACCAAAGATTTCCTCCGGAATCCCGGAGGTGGCCATCATTACATGAATGACTATGCTCTAGTTTGAGAAAATTATTGGCTCCAAAATCTTCACCCAAGAATCCCTGAAGACTCCTTGAAGATTCTTTCTTCAGCTGAAGTGGACCCCTGGGTCAAAAAAAAAAAAAGGAATTTTACCAAAGATTTCCTCCGGAATGCGGAGGTAGCCATCATTACATGAATGACTATGCTCTAGTTTGAGAAAATGATAGTCTTAGTATTGGCGCCAAAATCTTCACCGAAGAATCCCTGAAGACTCCTTGAAGATTCTTTCTTCAGCTGAATTGGACCCCTGGGCCCCCAAAAAAAAAAAAAAAAAAAGGACCCTTACCAAAGATTTCCTCCGGAATCGCCGGAGGTGGCCATCATTACATGAATGACTATGCTCTAGTTTGAGAAAATGATAGTCTTCGTATTGGCTCCAAAATCTTCACGAAGAATCCCTGAAGACTCCTTGAAGATTCTTTCTTCAGCTGAATTGGACCCCTGGGCCCCACAAAAAAAAAAAAAAAAAAGGACCCTTACTAAAGATTTCCTCCGGAATCGCCGGAGGTGGCCATCATTACATGAATAACTATGCTCTAGTTTGAGAAAATGATAGTCTTCATATTGGCTCCAAAATCACCCAAGATTCCTGAAGACTCTTTGAAGACTCTTTCTTCAGCAGTATAACAGGTGTCATTTTTCAATTTCAAGGGTAATTTCTACCATTTATATAGCTGGTAGCCTTTATGACTATGCTCTAGTTTGAGAAAATGATAGTCTTCGTATTGGCGCCAAAATCTTCACCGAAGAATCCCTGAAGACTCCTTGAAGATTCTTTCTTCAGCTGAATTGGACCCCTGGGCCCCACAAAAAAAAAAAAAAAGGACCCCTTACCAAAGATTTCCTCCGGAATCGCCGGAGGTGGCCATCATTACATGAATGACTATGCTCTAGTTTGAGAAAATGATAGTCTTCGTATTGGCTCCAAAATCTTCACCGAAGAATCCCTGAAGACTCCTTGAAGATTCTTTCTTCAGCTGAATTGGACCCCTGGGCCCTACAAAAAAAAACAAAAAAGGACCCTTACCAAAGATTTCCTCCGGAATCGCCGGAGGTGGCCATCATTACATGAATGACTATGCTCTAGTTTGAGAAAATGATAGTCTTCATATTGGCTCCAAAATCCTCACCCAAGATTCCCTGAAGACTCTTTGAAGATTCTTTCTTCAGCAGTATAACAGGTGTCATTTTTTCAATTTCAAAAAGGTAATTTCTACCATTTATATAGCTGGTAGAATTTACATGAATGACTATGCTCTAGTTTGAGAAAATGATAGTCTTAGTATTGGCGCCAAAATCTTCACCGAAGAATCCCTGAAGACTCCTTGAAGATTCTTTCTTCAGCTGAATTGGACCCCTGGGCCCCCAAAAAAAAAAACAAAAAGGACCCAACCAAAGATTTCCTCCGGAATCGCCGGAGGTGGCCATCATTACATGAATGACTATGCTCTAGTTTGAGAAAATGATAGTCTTCATTGGCTCCAAAATCTTCACCGAAGAATTCCTGAAGACTCCTTGAAGATTCTTTCTTCAGCTGAATTGGAACAAAAAAAAAAAAGGACAATTTCAAAGATTTCTACCCAGAATAGGTAGCCATCATTACATGAATGACTATGCTCTAGTTTGAGAAAATGATAGTCTTATATTGGCGCCAAAATCTTCACCGAAGAATCCCTGAAGACTTTTGAAGATTCTTTCTTCAGCTGAATTGGACCCTGGCCCCATGTTGAAAAAAAAAAAGGACCCCTTACAAAGAGTTCTAGCTGAAAAAAAATTTGAATGACTAAATGGACCTTTGAGCAAAGATTTCCTGGAATGGACCTAAAATCTTCATCAAAAAATGAAAAAAAAAGGAGTCATTGCAATTTTGAGAAAATGATAGTAGAAAGCCCCAAAATTACATGAATGACCCAAAATTCTAGTTTGAAAAAATGAAGTCTTCGTATTTGTTCCCAAAAAAATCTTCACCGAAGAATCCCTGAAGACTCTTTGAAGATTCTTTCTTCAGCTGTTTGGACCCCTGGGCCCACAAAAAAAAAAAAAAAAAGGACCCCTTACCAAAGAGACTCAGGAATTTCCGGAGGTGGCCATCATTACATGAATGACTAATTTAGTTTGAGAAAATGATAGTAACCAAAATCTTCACCTAAGAATCCTGAAGACTCCTTGAAGATTCTTTCTTCAGCTGAACTGGATAACACAAAAAAAAAAAAAAAGACCCCTTACTAACCAATCATAGGTGTATCATTACATGAATGACTATGCTCTAGTTTGAGAAAATGATAGTCTTCGTATTTCCAAAATCTTCACCGAAGAATTCCCTGAAGACTTTGAAGATTCTTTCTTCAGCTGAATTGGACCCCTGGGCCCATAAAAAAAAAAAAAAAAAGGACCCTTACCAAAGATTTCCTCCGGAATCGCCGGAGGTGGCCATCATTACATGAATAACTATGCTCTAGTTTTAGAAAATGATAGTCTTCATATTGGCTCTAAAATCTTCACCCAAGATTCCCTGAAGACTCCTTGAATTTCTTTCTTCAGCAGTATAACAGGTGTCATTTTTCAAATTTCAAGGGTAATTTCTACCATTTATATAGCTGGTAGCCTTTATGACTGACTCTAGTTTGAGAAAATGATAGTCTTAGTATTGGCGCCAAAATCTTTGAAGAATCCCTGAAGACTCCTTGAAGATTCTTTCTTCAGCTGAATTGGACCCCTGGGCCCCAAAAAAAAAAAAAAAAAAAGGACCCCTTACCAAAGATTTCCTCCGGAATCGCCGGAGGTGGCCATCATTACATGAATGACTATGCTCTAGTTTGAGAAAATGATAGTCTTCGTATTGGCTCCAAAATCTTCACCGAAGAATCCCTGAAGACTCTTTGAAGATTCTTTCTTCAGCTGAATTGGACCCCTGGGCCCTACAAAAAAAAAAAAAAAAAAGGACCCCTTACTAAAGATTTCCTCCGGAATCGCCGGAGGTGGCCATCTTTACATGAATAACTATGAGAAAATCTAGTTTGAGAAAATGATAGTCTTCATATTGGCTCCAAAATCTTCACCCAAGATTCCTGTTTGAGAAAAGAATCTTCTGTAATTGGCCAAAATCTTCCTTGAAGATTCTTTCTTCAGCTGAATTGGACCCCTGGGCCCCACAAAAAAACAAAAACAAAAATTTTTTACCAAAGATTTCCTCCGGAATCGCCGGAGGTGGCCATCATTACATGAATGACTATGCTCTAGTTTGAGAAAATGATAGTCTTCGTATTGGCGCCAAAATCTTCACCGAAGAATCCCTGAAGACTCTTTGAAGATTCTTTCTTCAGCTGAATTGGACCCTGGGCCCCACAAAAAAAAACAAAAAGGACCCTTACCAAAGATTTCCTCCGGAATCGCCGGAGGTGGCCATCATTACATGAATGACTATGCTCTAGTTTGAGAAAATGATAGTCTTCGTATTGGCGCCAAAATCTTCACCGAAGAATCCCTGAAGACTCCTTGAAGATTCTTTCTTCAGCTGAATTGGACCCTGGGCCCCAAAAAAAAAAAGGAAAAAGGACTGAAAGATTTCTCCGGAATCGCCGGAGGTGGCCATCATTACATGAATGACTATGCTCTAGTTTGAGAAAATGATAGTCTTCAGTATTGGCGCCAAAATCTTCACTGAAGAATCCCTGAAGACTCCTTGAAGATTCTTTCTTCAGCTGAATTGGACCCTGGGCCCTAAAAAAAAAAAAAAAAAAAGGACCCCTGTAAAGATTTCCTCCGGAATCGCCGGAGGTGGCCATCATTACATGAATGACTATGCTCTAGTTTGAGAAAATGATAGTCTTCGTATTGGCGCCAAAATCTTCACCGAAGAATCCCTGAAGACTCCTTTGAAGATTCTTTCTTCAGCTGAATTGGACCCCTGGGCCCCACAAAAAAAAAAAAAAAAAAAGGACCCTTACCAAAGATTTCCTCCGGAATCGCCGGAGGTGGCCATCATTACATGAATGACTATGCTCTAGTTTGAGAAAATGATAGTCTTCATATTGGCTCCAAAATCCTCACCCAAGATTCCTGAAGACTCTTTGAAGACTCTTTCTTCAGCAGTATAACAGGTGTCATTTTTCAATTTCAAGGGTAATATCTACCATTTATATAGCTGTTAGCCTTTCATCATTGGCACTCTGTTGAGTATTCCATGTGTCATTTTTCAGTTTAATTAAGGTTCCTGTAACATCTTAAGTAATGGAGGTGTCTGAAGATTTGAAATTCTTTTTCAAGCTGAATATGTAAAATTAACAAAAACACCAACTTTGAGGTCCCATAGCCGAGAGGGAACCTGGAGGTGGACATTAGGCTTCAATTAGAGCCCTTTATTTTGATCTGTTCTATCAAAAAATTCATACAAAACAACAATACGTTCAGGCCTTGCTGAGTTTTGGATGCTTGAATTTTTATTTATTCAAAAAATCGACTTTGAGGCCCCAGTAGCTAAGAGTCATTTTAGAATTACGCAAGTCTGAATTTCTATTCATCGATTTTTCCTGGAAATATTTGAGGAAAAAATTTTACATCCCCAAAATTTGATAATAAACTGTATCATTACATGAATGACTGAAAATTTATCTAGTTTGAGAAAATTTGGCGCCAAAATCTTCAGAAGAATCCCTAGAAGACCCTTGAAGATTCTTTCTTCAGCTGAATTGGACCCCTGGGCCCCAAAAAAAAAAAAACAAAAAGGACCCCTTACCAAAGATTTCCTCCGGAATCGCCGGAGGTGGCCATCATTACATGAATGACTATGCTCTAGTTTGAGAAAATGATAGTCTTCGTATTGGCACCAAAATCTTCACCGAAGAATCCCTGAAGACTCCTTGAAGATTCTTTCTTCAGCTGAACTGGACCCCTGGGGCCCCAAAAAAAAAAAAAAAAAAAGGACCCCTTACCAAAGATTTCCTCCGGAATCGCCGGAGGTGGCCATCATTACATGAATGACTATGCTCTAGTTTGAGAAAATGATAGTCTTCGTATTGGCGCCAAAATCTTCACCGAAGAATCCCTGAAGACTCCTTGAAGATTCTTTCTTCAGCTGAATTGGACCCTGGGGCCCAACAAAAAAAAAAAAAAGGACCCCTTACCAAAGATTTCCTCCGGAATCGCCGGAGGTGGCCATCATTACATGAATGACTATGCTCTAGTTTGAGAAAATGATAGTCTTCGTATTGGCGCCAAAATCTTCACCGAAGAATCCCTGAAGACTCCTTGAAGATTCTTTCTTCAGCTGAATTGGACCCCTGGGCCCTAAAAAAAAAAAAAAAAAAAAAAGGACCCTTACCAAAGATTTCCTCCGGAATCGCCGGAGGTGGCCATCATTACATGAATGACTATGCTCTAGTTTGAGAAAATGATAGTCTTCGTATTGGCGCCAAAATCTTCACCGAAGAATCCTGAAGACTCCTTGAAGATTCTTTCTTCAGCTGAATTGGACCCTGGGCCCACAAAAAAAAAAAACAAAAAGGACCCCTTACCAAAGATTTCCTCCGGAATCGCCGGAGGTGGCCATCATTACATGAATGACTATGCTCTAGTTTGAGAAAATGATAGTCTTCGTATTGGCGCCAAAATCTTCACTGAAGAATCCCTGAAGACTCCTTGAAGATTCTTTCTTCAGCTGAATTGGACCCCTGGGCCCCACAAAAAAAAAAAAAAAAGGACCCCTTACAGAGATTTCCTCCGGAATCGCCGGAGGTGGCCATCATTACATGAATGACTATGCTCTAGTTTGAGAAAATGATAGTCTTAGTATTGGCGCCAAAATCTTCACCGAAGAATCCCTGAAGACTCCTTGAAGATTCTTTCTTCAGCTGAATTGGACCCTGAGCCCCACAAAAAAAAAAACAAAAAAGGACCCCTTACCAAAGATTTCCTCCGGAATCGCCGGAGGTGGCCATCATTACATGAATGACTATGCTCTAGTTTGAGAAAATGATAGTCTTCATATTGGCTCCAAAATCCTCACCCAAGATTCCCTGAAGACTCTTTGAAGACTCTTTCTTCAGCAGTATAACAGGTGTCATTTTTCAATTTCAAGGGTAATTTCTACCATTTATATAGCTGGTAGCCTTTCATCATTGGCACTCTGTTGTAGTATTCCATGTGTCATTTTTCAGTTTCAAGGTTCCTGTAACCTTGTAAGTAATGGAGGTGTCATTTTGAAATTGCAAGGTTCATATGTAAAATTAACAAAAAACACCAACTTTGAGGTCCCATAGCCGAGAGGGAACCTGTCATGGACATTAGGCTTCAATTAGAGCCCCTTTATTTTGATCTGTTCTATTAAAAAAATTCATACAAAACAACAATACGTTCAGGCCTTGCTGAGTTTTGGATGCCTGAATTTTTATTGTATAAACTAAAAAATCGACTTTGAGGCCCCGTAGCTAAGAGTCATTTTAGAATTACGCAAGTCTGAATTTCTATTCATCGATTTTTGGAAACTGGAAATATTGGCCCAAAAAATTTTACATCCCCAAAATTAATAGAACTGTACTAACAAGGGTAAGTTAGGTCGAAAATTTTGAAAGTTCTATTTTTTGAGGCTGGTTTTTTTTTTTTTTTTTTTTTTTAACACCCCAGGATTAGAATATGCCACCTTAACCACGCAAGAGTCCTGGCTGAATTGGACCCCTTCAAAAAAAAAAAAAAAAAGGACCCTTGCAAAGATTTCCTCCGGAATCGCCGGAGGTGGCCATCATTACATGAATGACTATGCTTGGTTTGAGAAAATGATAGTCTAAGTATTGGCGCCAAAATCTTCACCGAAGAATCCCTGAAGACTCCTTGAAGATTCTTTCTTCAGCTGAACTGGACCCCTGGACCCCACAAAAAAAAAAAAAAGGACCCTTACCAAAGATTTCCTCCGGAATCGCCGGAGGTGGCCATCATTACATGAATGACTATGCTCTAGTTTGAGAAAATGATAGTCTTCGTATTGGCTCCAAAATCTTCACCGAAGAATCCCTGAAGACTCCTTGAAGATTCTTTCTTCAGCTGAATTGGACCCCTGGGCCCCACAAAAAAAAAAAAAAAAGGACCCCTTACCAAAGATTTCCTCCGGAATCGCCGGAGGTGGCCATCATTACATGTATAACTATGCTCTAGTTTTAGAAAATGATAGTCTTCATATTGGCTCCAAAATCTTCACCCAAGATTCCCTGAAGACTCCTTGAAGACTCTTTCTTCAGCAGTATAACAGGTGTCATTTTTCAATTTCAAGGGTAATTTCTACCATTTATATAGCTGGTAGCCTTTATGACTATGCTCTAGTTTGAGAAAATGATAGTCTTAGTATTGGCGCCAAAATCTTCACCGAAGAATCCCTGAAGACTCCTTGAAGATTCTTTCTTCAGCTGAATTGGACCCCTGGGCCCCACAAAAAAAAAAAAAAAAAAAAAAAAAGGACCCCTTACCAAAGATTTCCTCCGGAATCGCCGGAGGTGGCCATCATTACATGAATGACTATGCTCTAGTTTGAGAAAATGATAGTCTTCGTATTGGCTCCAAAATCTTCACCGAAGAATCCCTGAAGACTCTTTGAAGATTCTTTCTTCAGCTGAATTGGACCCCTGGGCCCCACAAAAAAAAAAAAAAAAAAAAGGACCCCTTAGCAAAGATTTCCTCCGGAATCGCCGGAGGTGGCCATCATTACATGAATAACTATGCTCTAGTTTTAGAAAATGATAGTCTTGATATTGGCTCCAAAATCCTCACCCAAGATTCCCTGAAGACTCCTTGAAGACTCTTTCTTCAGCAGTATAACAGGTGTAATTTTTCAATTTCAAGGGTAATTTCTACCATTTATATAGCTAGTAGCCTTTATGACTATGCTCTAGTTTGAGAAAATGATAGTCTTCGTATTGGCGCCAAAATCTTCACCGAAGAATCCCTGAAGACTCCTTGAAGATTCTTTCTTCAGCTGAACTGGACCCCTGGGCCCCACAAAAAAAAACAAAAAAGGACCCCTTACCAAAGATTTCCTCCGGAATTGCCGGAGGTGGCCATCATTACATGAATGACTAAGCTCTAGTTTGAGAAAATGATAGTCTTCGTATTGGCGCCAAAATCTTCACCGAAGAATCCCTGAAGACTCCTTGAAGATTCTTTCTTCAGCTGAACTGGACCCCTGGGCCCCTAAAAAAAAAAAAAAAAAAAAAAAAAAAGGACACCTTACCAAAGATTTCCTCCGGAATCGCCGGAGGTGGCCATCATTACATGAATGACTATGCCCTAGTTTGAGAAAATGGTAGTCTTCGTATTGGCTCCAAAATCTTCACCGAAGAATCCCTGAAGACTCCTTGAAGATTCTTTCTTCAGCTGAATTGGACCCCTGGGCCCACAAAAAAAAACAAAAAGGACCCCTTACCAAAGATTTCCTCCGGAATCGCCGGAGGTGGCCATCATTACATGAATGACTAAGCTCTAGTTTGAGAAAATGATAGTCTTCGTATTGGCGCCAAAATCTTCACCGAAGAATCCCTGAAGACTCCTTGAAGATTCTTTCTTCAGCTGAATTGGACCCCTGGGCCCCACAAAAAAACAAAAAGGACCCTTACCAAAGATTTCCTCCGGAATCGCCGGAGGTGGCCATCATTACATGAATGACTATGCTCTAGTTTGAGAAAATGATAGTCTTCGTATTGGCGCCAAAATCTTCACCGAAGAATCCCTGAAGACTCCTTGAAGATTCTTTCTTCAGCTGAACTGGACCCCTGGGCCCCCACAAAAAAAAAAAAAAAAAAAGGACCCTTACAAAGATTTCCTCCGGAATCGCCGGAGGTGGCCATCATTACATGAATGACTATGCTCTAGTTTGAGAAAATGATAGTCTTCGTATTGGCGCCAAAATCTTCACCGAAGAATCCCTGAAGACTCCTTCAAGATTCTTTCTTCAGCTGAATTGGACCCCTGGGCCCCACAAAAAAAAAAAAAAAAAGGACCCCTTACCAAAGATTTCCTCCGGAATCGCCGGAGGTGGCCATCATTACATGAATGACTATGCTTGGTTTGAGAAAATGATAGTCTAAGTATTGGCGCCAAAATCTTCACCGAAGAATCCCTGAAGACTCCTTGAAGATTCTTTCTTCAGCTGAACTGGACCCCTGGGCCCCAAAAAAAAAAAAAAAGGACCCCTTACTAAAGATTTCCTCCGGAATCGCCGGAGGTGGCCATCATTACATGAATGACTATGCTCTAGTTTGAGAAAATGATAGTCTTCGTATTGGCTCCAAAATCTTCACCGAAGAATCCCTGAAGACTCTTTGAAGATTCTTTCTTCAGCAGTATAACAGGTGTCATTTTTCAATTTCAAGGGTAATTTCTACCATTTGTATAGCTGGTAGCCTTTATGACTATGCTCTAGTTTGAGAAAATGATAGTCTTAACCCATTAAATCCCAACTTTTGTATTTTTGAATTTCTGGAATTTTTGCTAAATAATATATATTTAAGGGTCAAGAAAACATATGACGTAGAAAGAAAAAATCTATTTCTAAGGGTAAGCTTACAGTAAGCTGTCCTCAAATGAGGACGCTGGGACAAAGGGGTATAAAATCATGTTTTCAAGCTGTCCTCAAATGAGGACACTGGGACAATAGGTTTTATGTTTATATTTGTTAAGTAAAGTATTATCTTTTCAGATAAAGATAAACAGTTCCATATTGTCATTCTTACTTAAATGTTATGAATTTCCACCTAAGTTCTAGCTGAAAAAAAATTTAATTTCATAAACTAAATGTACTTTCTTTTATTGTTATACCTGACAATCTTATTTTCTTTTATGATAAGAGCTGAAACATTCAATACAAAGAGTCACATTGCATTTAGAGCAAAAGGTTCTTGGTTTTGCTGTACATGGTTTGTTCATACACCTCTGCTGATTGTTGCGCTTTTCAATAAAATTATCTTTACCATCATAACGAACATCAACAAAATTTGTGCGTGAGTGTAAGGTACCACAGGGTCTTCCTACTGAGCCTTCCATGCAAGCCAACTTCAGATAAGCTACAGAAATTGCCCTTTTGAAATCTAGTAGACTCAGATGTGTGAAACCATGTCCTTGGTGCAGCAATTTATAAATGATCCATGAGTTCACAACTGCCATATCTCTCATTCTAATGAATAAAGGCCAGTACCATTTCTTTCCTCGAATAGAAACAGAATATTTCCCTACTAACCAATCATGGTGATCTACACCACCCATACATTTATTATAGTCGAAAATTGCATTTGGTTGAGGAACGCTTCCTTTTGACTTTGATGTCTTAATCCAACGTTGGACCTTTGCAAGGGGTTCTACAGTGTCGTAATTAGTACCAACAGTTACACATTTGTTATCTAGCCAATTTACCATCAGTACTTCTTCATTGGTGTCAAACCTGTAGTCATATGAGCCTCTTGTTTCTTTTCTCATATCATTTGTTGATTTCAATGTACAGTTCTTCAAACAATTTTCTCTGTGTGTTCCTGACGCTTGAAAACCAATATTTCGTAGGTGAACTAATAATTCATAACCAGTAAAATAATTATAAAAATAAACAGCATGAGATTCTGGATCTGCTACAGCTTCAAGCATCTTCAAGACAACTTTTGAACCCAATGCTATTTCATCATTCTTATCTAGCTGAGGATTCTTACCACAGTAAAGATCAAAATTATAACAGTAGCCTGAGGTCCCACAACGTGCCCAAAGTTTATATCCAAACCTAGTAGGTTTCACCTGGATAAACTGCTTCAGGGAGTTATGCCCATAATATTTTACCATCATTTCGTCAACACTAACTAATGCATTCCTCAAATACTCCATATTGAACAAATGATTTCTGAAGCTTCGAAATCAGGCTTCTTACTTTGAATCCTTTATCCCCTTTGTTATTTTCTGCATCTGCATTATCACAGAAATGCACAACACTCTTCCAACCTTGAAATTTATTCCGAGACATTGCTTTTTTTTACAATAGACACACCCAGGTCTTCATCTTTTGACCAATAATGCCTCTCCGATGGCAATTTGTGGAAATTTGACAAAAGAAGAATTCCTATCAGAGATTTCAATTCATCTACACTGAACACAAAATCCAGTTTGTTTCTGCTGGCCGTGGCATAACGAACAGTTTCCTTCACAATGTGATCATAAATATCTGGGGACATTATTGTTTCATATAATTCCAGAGGTGTTAGGTGATCCAAGTCTTCTTTCATTTTCTTCAAATTGTCCTGGAATGTTTGTCCTCTCTGTTCATCACAACTTTTTAGCAATATTGTTTTTTTTTTTTTTAAGTTTTTCAGTAATCAAAAATAATGCTTACCATAGATGGATATTCTCTCACTGCATGTGGTCACAACAGAGATTCGAAAAAACAGACAAAAAACGAGGTAGGCCGGTAAGTTCACGTCCAGCATACTTCGACAGGTTTGATCAGGATTTAAAATGCTTCATCCCAGCGTCCTCATTTGAGGACACAATTTTCAAAGTTGATAATGAACAACTTCCTTTGATTTATAATTGACAATTTATACTTAAAATGCTTGGGTAATAGATTAATTTACTATACTTTTGAAATTCATTATATATTAGTTAAAATAACTTGGAAAAAATTACTTGAAATTACGATAGGATAAGAGCACATTTTTGTACAACTTTGGTTGTTCATAAAAGTCTTATAAAGTTCTTAATACTAATAAAAAAGATGTCATGGGGTGCAATATGAAATAAATAATGCATGCATTTATTCAAATGTGATAAATTGATAAGATAAAAGAGGTAAAAAAAATCTTGAAATGTGTGTCCTCAAATGAGGACGCTGGGATATATTAATATTGGCGCCAAAATCTTCACCGAAGAATCCCTGAAGACTCCTTGAAGATTCTTTCTTCAGCTGAATTGGACCCTGGGCCCCACAAAAAAAAAAAAAAAAAAAAAGGACCCCTTACCAAAGATTTCCTCCGGAATCGCCGGAGGTGGCCATTATTACATGAATGACTATGCTCTAGTTTGAGAAAATGATAGTCTTCGTATTGGCGCCAAAATCTTCACCGAAGAATCCCTGAAGACTCCTTGAAGATTCTTTCTTCAGCTGAATTGGACCCCTGGGCCCCACAAAAAAAAAAAAAAAAGGACCCTTACCAAAGATTTCCTCCGGAATCGCCGGAGGTGGCCATCATTACATGAATGACTAAGCTCTAGTTTGAGAAAATGATAGTCTTCGTATTGGCGCCAAAATCTTCACCGAAGAATCCCTGAAGACTCCTTGAAGATTCTTTTTTTCAGCTGAATTGGACCCTGGCCCCACAAAAAAAAAAACAAAAAGGACCCCTTACCAAAGATTTCCTCCGGAATCGCCGGAGGTGGCCATCATTACATGAATGACTATGCTCTAGTTTGAGAAAATGATAGTCTTCGTATTGGCGCCAAAATCTTCACCGAAGAATCCCTGAAGACTCCTTGAAGATTCTTTCTTCAGCTGAATTGGACCTCCTGAGCCCCACAAAAAAAAACAAAAAGGACCCTTACCAAAGATTTCCTCCGGAATCGCCGGAGGTGGCCATTATTACATGAATGACTATGCTCTAGTTTGAGAAAATGATAGTCTTCGTATTGGCGCCAAAATCTTCACCGAAGAATCCCTGAAGACTCCTTGAAGATTCTTTCTTCAGCTGAATTGGACCCTGGGCCCCACAAAAAAAAAAAACAAAAAGGACCCCTTACCAAAGATTTCTCCGGAATCGCCGGAGGTGGCCATCATTACATGAATGACTATGCTCTAGTTTGAGAAAATGATAGTCTTCATATTGGCTCCAAAATCTTCACCGAAGATTCCCTGAAGACTCCTTGAAGATTCTTTCTTCTGAACATGAATACTGTATAACAGGTGTCAAACAAAAAAAAAAAAAATTTTACCATTTATTGGCAAAGATTTCAGCCATCATTACATGAATGACTACTCTAGTTTGAGAAAATGATATTTTTCATATTTTCAAAATCTTCACCGAAGAATCCTCTAGACTCCTTGAAGATTCTTTCTTCAGCTGAATTAACCCCTGGTTCAAAAAAAAACAAAAAGGAAATTTACAAGATTTCATTTGGAATTAGGTAGCATCATTACATGAATGACTAGCTCTAGTTTGAGAAAATGATATTAAAAAAGTAACCCATTGAAGATTTCTTCAGTAAAAATTGGACTTTGGGCCCAAAAAAAAAAAAAAAAAAGGACCCCTTACCAAAGATTTCCTCCGAATCGAATGGAGGTGGCCATCATTACATGAATGACTATGCTCTAGTTTGAGAAAATGATAATTGGCGCCAAAATCTTTTTGAAGAAAGAATTGAAGACTCCTTGAAGATTCTTTCTTCAGCTGAATTGGACCCTGGGCCCCACAAAAAAAAAAAAAAAAACCCTTCAAAGATTTCCTCCGGAATCGCCGGAGGTAGCCATCATTACATGAATGACTATGCTCTAGTTTGAGAAAATGATAGTCTTCGTATTTCCAAAATCTTCACCAAGATTCCCTGAAGACTCTTTGAAGATTCTTTCTTCAGCTAATTGGTGTCATTTTAAAAAAAAAAAAGGGTAATTTCAACCATTTAATAGCTGAGCTTTCATCATTGGCATGAATGACTATGCTCTAGTTTGAGAAAATGATAGTCTTCAATATTGGCGCCAAAATCTTCACCGAAGAATCCCTGAAGACTCCTTTGAAGATTCTTTCTTCAGCTGAATTGGACCCCTGGGCCCCACAAAAAAAAAAAAAAAGGACCCTTCAAAGATTTCTCCGGAATTGGAGGTGGCCATCATTACATGAATGACTATGCTCTAGTTTGAGAAAATGATAGTCTTCATATTTGCCAAAAATTAAAAATTCTTTCTTCAACTGAATTTGAGCCCACAAAAAAAAACAAAAAGGTCCTTACTAAAGATTTTCCGAAGCCGGAGGTGAACATTTTGAATGACAGTTTGAGAAAATGATAGTCTTTATTGGCGCCAAAATCTTCACCGAAGAACCTGAAGAATCCCTTGAAGATTCTTTCTTCAGCTGAATTGGACCCCTTTAAAAAAAAAAAAAAAAGGAGTACAAAGATTTTCGCCGGAGCCATCATTACATGAATACTATGCTCTAGTTTGAGAAAATGATAGTCTGAGTTTTGGATGCCTGAAAATCTTCAAAAAAGAATCTTCCTTTGAAGATTCTTTCTTCAGCTGAATTGGACCCTGGGCCCCAAAAAAAAAAAAAAAAAAAGGACCCTTACAAAGATTTCCTCCGGAATCGCTGGAGGTGGCCATCATTACATGAATGACTATTCTAGTTTGAGAAAAATAGTCTTGATATTGGCTCCAAAATCTTTGAAGAATCCTGAAGACTCTTTGAAGATTCTTTACATCCCCAAAATTGGCCTAGAAAAAAAAAAAAAAAAGGACCCCTTACCAAAGATTTTTTGAATCGTTGGAGGTGGCCATCATTACATGAATGACTATGCTCTAGTTTGAGAAAATGAATGATAGATTTAGAATCATGGCTGGTAGCCATCTTCATTAGAATGACTTGGCCAAATTGGCGCCAAAATCTTCACCGAAGAATCCCTGAAGACTCCTTGAAGATTCTTTCTTCAGCTGAATTGGACCCTGGGCCCCAAAAAAAAAAAAAAAAAAAGGACCCTTGCAAAGATTTCCTCCGGAATCGCCGGAGGTGGCCATCATTACATGAATGACTATGCTCTAGTTTGAGAAAATGATAGTCTTCGTATTGGCGCCAAAATCTTCACCGAAGAATCCCTGAAGACTCCTTGAAGATTCTTTCTTCAGCTGAATTGGACCCCTGGGCATAAAAAAAAAAAAAAAAAGGACCCTTTAAAGATTTCCTCCGGAATCGCCGGAGGTGGGCCATCATTACATGAATGACTATGCTCTAGTTTGAAAATGATAGTCTTCGTATTGGCGCCAAAATCTTCACCGAAGAATCCCTGAAGACTCCTTGAAGATTCTTTCTTCAGCTGAATTGGACCCCTGGGCCCCACAAAAAAAAAAAAACAAAAAGGACCCTTACCAAAGATTTCCTCCGGAATCGCCGGAGGTGGCCATCATTACATGAATGACTATGCTCTAGTTTGAGAAAATGATAGTCTTCGTATTGGCGCCAAAATCTTCACCGAAGAATCCCTGAAGACTCCTTGAAGATTCTTTCTTCAGCTGAATTGGACCCCTGGGCCCCAAAAAAAAAAAAAAACAAAAAGGACCCTTACCAAAGATTTCCTCCGGAATCGCCGGAGGTGGCCATCATTACATGAATGACTATGCTCTAGTTTGAGAAAATGATAGTCTTCGTATTGGCGCCAAAATCTTCACCGAAGAATCCCTGAAGACTCCTTGAAGATTCTTTCTTCAGCTGAATTGGACCCCTGGGCCCCACAAAAAAAAAAAAAAAAAAAAGGACCCCTTACCAAAGATTTCCTCCGGAATCGCCGGAGGTGGCCATCATTACATGAATGACTATGCTCTAGTTTTGAGAAAATGATAGTCTTCATATTGGCTCCAAAATCCTCACCCAAGATTCCCTGAAGACTCTTTGAAGACTCTTTCTTCAGCAGTATAACAGGTGTCATTTTTCAATTTCAAGGGTAATTTCTACCATTTATATAGCTGGTAGCCTTTCATCATTGGCACTCTGTTGTAGTATTCCATGTGTCATTTTTCAGTTTCAAGGTTCCTGTAACCTTGTAAGTAATGGAGTGTCATTTTGAAATTGCAAGGTTCATATGTAAAATTAACAAAAACACCAACTTTGAGGTCCCATAGCCGAGAGGGAACCTGTCATGGACATTAGGCTTCAATTAGAGCCCCTTTATTTTGAAAAAAATTAAAAAAATTCATACAAAACAACAATACGTTCAGGCCTTGCTGAGTTTTGGATGCCTGAATTTTATTGTATAAGAAAAAAATCGACTTTGAGGCCCCGTAGCTAAGAGTCATTTTAGAATCCCTGCAAGTCTGAATTTCTATTCATCGATTTTTGGAAACTGGAAATATTGGCCCAAAAAATTTTACATCCCCAAAATTAATAGAACTGTACTAACAAGGGTAAGTTAGGTCGAAAATTTTGAAAGTTCTATTTTTGAGGCTGGACTTTTTTTTTTTTTTACCCCAGGATTAGAATATGCCACCTTAACCACGCAAGAGTCCCAGCTGAATTGGACCCCTGGGCCCCAAAAAAAAAAAAAAACAAAAAGGACCCTTACCAAAGATTTCCTCCGGAATCGCCGGAGGTGGCCATCATTACATGAATGACTATGCTCTAGTTTGAGAAAATGATAGTCTAAGTATTGGCGCCAAAATCTTCACCGAAGAATCCCTGAAGACTCCTTGAAGATTCTTTCTTCAGCTGAACTGGACCCTGGTGCCCCACAAAAAAAAAAAAAAAAGGACCCTTACCAAAGATTTCCTCCGGAATCGCCGGAGGTGGCCATCATTACATGAATGACTATGCTCTAGTTTGAGAAAATGATAGTCTTCGTATTGGCTCCAAAATCTTCACCGAAGAATCCCTGAAGACTCCTTGAAGATTCTTTCTTCAGCTGAATTGGACCCCTGGGCCCCACAAAAAAAAAAAAAAAAAAGGACCCCTTACCAAAGATTTCCTCCGGAATCGCCGGAGGTGGCCATCATTACATGAATGACTATGCTCTAGTTTTAGAAAATGATAGTCTTCATATTGGCTCCAAAATCTTCACCGAAGAATCCCTGAAGACTCCTTGAAGACTCTTTCTTCAGCAGTATAACAGGTGTCATTTTTCAATTTCAAGGGTAATTTCTACCATTTATATAGCTGGTAGCCTTTATGACTATGCTCTAGTTTGAGAAAATGATAGTCTTAGTATTGGCGCCAAAATCTTCACCGAAGAATCCCTGAAGACTCCTTGAAGATTCTTTCTTCAGCTGAATTGGACCCCTGGGCCCCAAAAAAAAAAAAAAAAAAAAAAAGGACCCCTTACAAAGATTTCCTCCGGAATCGCCGGAGGTGGCCATCATTACATGAATGACTATGCTCTAGTTTGAGAAAATGATAGTCTTCGTATTGGCTCCAAAATCTTCACCGAAGAATCCCTGAAGACTCTTTGAAGATTCTTTCTTCAGCTGAATTGGACCCCTGGGCCCCACAAAAAAAAAAAAAAAAAAGGACCCCTTACCAAAGATTTCCTCCGGAATCGCCGGAGGTGGCCATCATTACATGAATAACTATGCTCTAGTTTTAGAAAATGATAGTCTTGATATTGGCTCCAAAATCCTCACCCAAGATTCCCTGAAGACTCCTTGAAGACTCTTTCTTCAGCAGTATAACAGGTGTAATTTTTCAATTTCAAGGGTAATTTCTACCATTTATATAGCTAGTAATGACTATGCTCTAGTTTGAGAAAATGATAGAAGCCAAAATCTTCACCGAAGAATCCCTGAAGACTCCTTGAAGATTCTTTCTTCAGCTGAACTGGAACAAAAAAAAAAAAAAAGGACCCCTTACCAAAGATTTCCTCCGGAATCGCCGGAGGTGGCCATCATTACATGAATGACTAAGCTCTAGTTTGAGAAAATGATAGTCTTCGTATTGGCGCCAAAATCTTCACCGAAGAATCCCTGAAGACTCCTTGAAGATTCTTTCTTCAGCTGAATTGGACCCCTGGGCCCCAAAAAAAAAAAAAAGGACCCCTTACCAAAGATTTCCTCCGGAATCGCCGGAGGTGGCCATCATTACATGAATGACTATGCTCTAGTTTGAGAAAATGATAGTCTTCGTATTGGCGCCAAAATCTTCACCGAAGAATCCCTGAAGACTCCTTGAAGATTCTTTCTTCAGCTGAATTGGACCCCTGGGCCCCACAAAAAAAAAAAAAACAAAAAGGACCCCTTACTAAAGATTTCCTCCGGAATCGCCGGAGGTGGCCATCATTACATGAATGACTATGCTCTAGTTTGAGAAAATGATAGTCTTCGTATTGGCGCCAAAATCTTCACCGAAGAATCCCTGAAGACTCCTTGAAGATTCTTTCTTCAGCTGAATTGGACCCCTGGGCCCCACAAAAAAAAAAAAAGGACCCCTTACCAAAGATTTCCTCTGGAATCGCCAGGGTGGCCATCATTACATGAATGACTATGCTCTAGTTTGAGAAAATGATAAGTCTTCGTATTGGCGCCAAAATCTTCACCGAAGAATCCCTGAAGACTCCTTGAAGATTCTTTCTTCAGCTGAATTGGACCCCTGGCCCCACAAAAAAAACAAAAAGGACCCCTTCAAAGATTTCCTCCGGAATCGCCGGAGGTGGCCATCATTACATGAATGACTATGCTCTAGTTTGAGAAAATGATAGTCTTCGTATTGGCGCCAAAATCTTCACCGAAGAATCCCTGAAGACTCCTTGAAGATTCTTTCTTCAGCTGAACTGGACCCCTGGGCCCCACAAAAAAAAAAAAAAAAAAAAAGGACCCCTTACTAAAGATTTCCTCCGGAATCGCCGGAGGTGGCCATCATTACATGAATGACTATGCTCTAGTTTGAGAAAATGATAGTCTTCGTATTGGCTCCAAAATCTTCACCGAAGAATCCCTGAAGACTCTTTGAAGATTCTTTCTTCAGCAGTATAACAGGTGTCATTTTTCAATTTCAAGGGTAATTTCTACCATTTGTATAGCTGGTAGCCTTTATGACTATGCTCTAGTTTGAGAAAATGATAGTCTTAACCCATTAAATCCCAACTTTTGTATTTTTGAATTTCTGGAATTTTTTGCTAAATAATATATATTTAAGGGTCAAGAAAACATATGACGTAGAAAGAAAAATCTATTTCTAAGGGTAAGCTTACAGTAAGCTGTCCTCAAATGAGGACGCTGGGACAAAGGGGTATAAAATCATGTTTTCAAGCTGTCCTCAAATGAGGACACTGGGACAATAGGTTTTATGTTTATATTTGTTAAGTAAAGTATTATCTTTTCAGATAAAGATAAACAGTTCCATATTGTCATTCTTACTTAAATGTTATGAATTTCCACCTAAGTTCTAGCTGAAAAAAAATTTAATTTCATAAACTAAATGTACTTTCTTTTATTGTTATACCTGACAATCTTATTTTCTTTTATGATAAGAGCTGAAACATTCAATACAAAGAGTCACATTGCATTTAGAGCAAAAGGTTCTTGGTTTTGCTGTACATGGTTTGTTCATACACCTCTGCTGATTGTTGCGCTTTTCAATAAAATTATCTTTACCATCATAACGAACATCAACAAAATTTGTGCGTGAGTGTAAGGTACCACAGGGTCTTCCTACTGAGCCTTCCATGCAAGCCAACTTCAGATAAGCTACAGAAATTGCCCTTTTGAAATCTAGTAGACTCAGATGTGTGAAACCATGTCCTTGGTGCAGCAATTTATAAATGATCCATGAGTTCACAACTGCCATATCTCTCATTCTAATGAATAAAGGCCAGTACCATTTCTTTCCTCGAATAGAAACAGAATATTTCCCTACTAACCAATCATGGTGATCTACACCACCCATACATTTATTATAGTCGAAAATTGCATTTGGTTGAGGAACGCTTCCTTTTGACTTTGATGTCTTAATCCAACGTTGGACCTTTGCAAGGGGTTCTACAGTGTCGTAATTAGTACCAACAGTTACACATTTGTTATCTAGCCAATTTACCATCAGTACTTCTTCATTGGTGTCAAACCTGTAGTCATATGAGCCTCTTGTTTCTTTTCTCATATCATTTGTTGATTTCAATGTACAGTTCTTCAAACAATTTTCTCTGTGTGTTCCTGACGCTTGAAAACCAATATTTCGTAGGTGAACTAATAATTCATAACCAGTAAAATAATTATAAAAATAAACAGCATGAGATTCTGGATCTGCTACAGCTTCAAGCATCTTCAAGACAACTTTTGAACCCAATGCTATTTCATCATTCTTATCTAGCTGAGGATTCTTACCACAGTAAAGATCAAAATTATAACAGTAGCCTGAGGTCCCACAACGTGCCCAAAGTTTATATCCAAACCTAGTAGGTTTCACCTGGATAAACTGCTTCAGGGAGTTATGCCCATAATATTTTACCATCATTTCGTCAACACTAACTAATGCATTCCTCAAATACTCCATATTGAACAAATGATTTCTGAAGCTTCGAAATCAGGCTTCTTACTTTGAATCCTTTATCCCCTTTGTTATTTTCTGCATCTGCATTATCACAGAAATGCACAACACTCTTCCAACCTTGAAATTTATTCCGAGACATTGCTTTTTTTTACAATAGACACACCCAGGTCTTCATCTTTTGACCAATAATGCCTCTCCGATGGCAATTTGTGGAAATTTGACAAAAGAAGAATTCCTATCAGAGATTTCAATTCATCTACACTGAACACAAAATCCAGTTTGTTTCTGCTGGCCGTGGCATAACGAACAGTTTCCTTCACAATGTGATCATAAATATCTGGGGACATTATTGTTTCATATAATTCCAGAGGTGTTAGGTGATCCAAGTCTTCTTTCATTTTCTTCAAATTGTCCTGGAATGTTTGTCCTCTCTGTTCATCACAACTTTTTAGCAATATTGTTATTTTTTTTTTTTTTAAGTTTTTCAGTAATCAAAAAATAATGCTTACCATAGATGGATATTCTCTCACTGCATGTGGTCACAACAGAGATTCGAAAGAAACAGACAAAAAACGAGGTAGGCCGGTAAGTTCACGTCCAGCATACTTCGACAGGTTTGATCAGGATTTATAATGCTTCATCCCAGCGTCCTCATTTGAGGACACAATTTTCAAAGTTGATAATGAACAACTTCCTTTGATTTATAATTGACAATTTATACTTAAAATGCTTGGGTAATAGATTAATTTACTATACTTTTGGAAATTCATTATATATTAGTTAAAATAACTTGGAAAAAATTACTTGAAATTACGATAGGATAAGAGCACATTTTTGTACAACTTTGGTTGTTCATAAAAGTCTTGTAAAGTTCTTAATACTAATAAAAAGATGTCATGGGGTGCAATATGAAATAAATAATGCATGCATTTATTCAAATGTGATAAATTGATAAGATAAAAGAGGTAAAAAAATCTTGAAATGTGTGTCTCAAATGAGGACGCTGGGATATATTAATATTGGCGCCAAAATCTTCACCGAAGAATCCCTGAAGACTCCTTGAAGATTCTTTCTTCAGCTGAATTGGACCCTGGGCCCCACAAAAAAAAAAAAAAAAAAAGGACCCCTTACCAAAGATTTCCTCCGGAATCGCCGGAGGTGGCCATTATTACATGAATGACTATGCTCTAGTTTGAGAAAATGATAGTCTTCGTATTGGCGCCAAAATCTTCACCGAAGAATCCCTGAAGACTCCTTGAAGATTCTTTCTTCAGCTGAATTGGACCCCTGGGCCCCACAAAAAAAAAAAAAAGGACCCTTACCAAAGATTTCCTCCGGAATCGCCGGAGGTGGCCATCATTACATGAATGACTATGCTCTAGTTTGAGAAAATGATAGTCTTCGTATTGGCGCCAAAATCTTCACCGAAGAATCCCTGAAGACTCCTTGAAGATTCTTTCTTCAGCTGAATTGGACCTCTGGGCCCCACAAAAAAAAAAAAAAGGACCCCTTACCAAAGATTTCCTCCGGAATCGCCGGAGGTGGCCATCATTACATGAATGACTATGCTCTAGTTTGAGAAAATGATAGTCTTCGTATTGGCGCCAAAATCTTCACCGAAGAATCCCTGAAGACTCCTTGAAGATTCTTTCTTCAGCTGAATTGGACCCTGGGCCCCACAAAAAAAACAAAAAGGACCCCTTACCAAAGATTTCCTCCGGAATCGCCGGAGGTGGCCATCATTACATGAATGACTATGCTCTAGTTTGAGAAAATGATAGTCTTCGTATTGGCGCCAAAATCTTCACCGAAGAATCCCTGAAGACTCCTTGAAGATTCTTTCTTCAGCTGAATTGGACCCCTGGGCCCCACAAAAAAAAAAAAAGGACCCTTAGCAAAGATTTCCTCCGGAATCGCCGGAGGTGGCCATCATTACATGAATGACTATGCTCTAGTTTGAGAAAATGATAGTCTTCATATTGGCTCCAAAATCCTCACCCAAGATTCCCTGAAGACTCTTTGAAGACTCTTTCTTCAGCAGTATAACAGGTGTCATTTTTCAATTTCAAGGGTAATTTCTACCATTTATATAGCTGGTAGCCTTTCATCATTGGCACTCTGTTGTAGTATTCCATGTGTCTTTTTTCAGTTTCAAGGTTCCTGTAACCTTGTAAGTAATGGAGTGTCATTTTGAAATTGCAAGGTTCATATGTAAAATTAACAAAAAACACCAACTTTGAGGTCCCATAGCCGAGAGGAACCTGTCATGGACATTAGGCTTCAATTAGAGCCCCTTTATTTTGATCTGTTCTATTAAAAAATTCATACAAAACAACAATACGTTCAGGCCTTGCTGAGTTTTGGATGCCTGAATTTTTATTGTATAAACTAAAAATCGACTTTGAGGCCCCGTAGCTAAGAGTCATTTTAGAATTATGCAAGTCTGAATTTCTATTCATCGATTTTTGGAATGAACTGGAAATATTGGCCAAAAAATTTTACATCCCCAAAATTAATAGAACTGTACTAACAAGGGTTAGTTAGGTTGAAAATTTTGAAAGTTCTATTTTTTGAGGCTGGACTTTTTTTTTTTTTTTTTTTTTTTTTTTAACACCCCAGGATTAGAATATGCCACCTTCCTTAAAGACTCCGGAATCGCCGGAGGTGGCCATCATTACATGAATGACCTTAGTTTGAGAAAATGATAGTCTAAGTATTGGGCCAAAATCTTCACCGAAGAATCCCTGAAGACTCCTTGAAGATTCTTTCTTCAGCTGAACTGGACCCCTGGGCAAAAACAAAAAAAAAAAAAAAGGACCCCTTACCAAAGATTTCCTCCGGAATCGCCGGAGGTGGCCATCATTACATGAATGACTATGCTCTAGTTTGAGAAAATGATAGTCTTCGTATTGGCGCCAAAATCTTCACCGAAGAATCCCTGAAGACTCCTTGAAGATTCTTTCTTCAGCTGAATTGGACCCCTGGGCCCCAAAAAAAAAAAAAAAAAAGGACCCTTACCAAAGATTTCCTCCGAATCGCCGGAGGTGGCCATCATTACATGAATGACTATGCTCTAGTTTGAGAAAATGATAGTCTTCGTATTGGCGCCAAAATCTTCACCGAAGAATCCCTGAAGACTCCTTGAAGATTCTTTCTTCAGCTGAATTGGACCCCTGGGCCCCAAAAAAAAAAAAAAAAAAAAAGGACCCCTACTTAAAGATTTCCTCCGGAATCGCCGGAGGTGGCCATCATTACATGAATGACTATGCTCTAGTTTGAGAAAATGATAGTCTTCGTATTGGCGCCAAAATCTTCACCGAAGAATCCCTGAAGACTCCTTGAAGATTCTTTCTTCAGCTGAATTGGACCCTGGGCCCCACAAAAAAAAAAAAACAAAAAGGACCCTTACCAAAGATTTCCTCCGGAATCGCCGGAGGTGGCCATCATTACATGAATGACTATGCTCTAGTTTGAGAAAATGATAGTCTTCGTATTGGCGCCAAAATCTTCACCGAAGAATCCCTGAAGACTCCTTGAAGATTCTTTCTTCAGCTGAATTGGACCCCTGGGCCCCACAAAAAAAAAAACAAAAAGGACCCCTTACCAAAGATTTCCTCCGGAATCGCCGGAGGTGGCCATCATTACATGAATGACTATGCTCTAGTTTGAGAAAATGATAGTCTTCGTATTGGCGCCAAAATCTTCACCGAAGAATCCCTGAAGACTCCTTGAAGATTCTTTCTTCAGCTGAATTGGACCCCTGAGCCCCACAAAAAAAAAAAAAAGAAAGGACCCCTTACCAAAGATTTCCTCCGGAATCGCCGGAGGTGGCCATCATTACATGAATGACTATGCTCTAGTTTGAGAAAATGATAGTCTTCATATTGGCTCCAAAATCCTCACCCAAGATTCCCTGAAGACTCTTTGAAGACTCTTTCTTCAGCAGTATAACAGGTGTCATTTTTCAATTTCAAGGGTAATATCTACCATTTATATAGCTGGTAGCCTTTCATCATTGGCACTCTGTTGTAGTATTCCATGTGTCATTTTTCAGTTTCAAGGTTCCTGTAACATTGTAAGTAATGGAGGTGTCATTTTGAAATTGCAAGGTTCATATGTAAAATTAACAAAAAACACCAACTTTGAGGTCCCATAGCCGAGAGGGAACCTGCCATGGACATTAGGCTTCAATTAGAGCCCCTTTATTTTGATCTGTTCTATCAAAAAAATTCATACAAAACAACAATACGTTCAGGCCTTGCTGAGTTTTGGATGCCTGAATTTTTATTGTATAAACTAAAAAATCGACTTTGAGGCCCCGTAGCTAAGAGTCATTTTAGAATTACGCAAGTCTGAATTTCTATTCATCGATTTTTGGAAACTGGAAATATTGGCCCAAAAAATTTTACATCCCCAAAATTAATAGAACTGTACTAACAAGGGTAAGTTAGGTCGAAAATTTTGAAAGTTCTATTTTTTGAGGCTTTTTTTTTTTTTTTTAACACCCCAGGATTAGAATATGCCACCTTAACCACGCAAGAGTCCCGGCTGAATTGGACCCCTGGGCCCCGCAAAAAAAAAAAAAAAAAAAGGACCCCTTACCAAAGATTTCCTCCGGAATCGCCGGAGGTGGCCATCATTACATGAATGACTATGCTTAGTTTGAGAAAATGATAGTCTAAGTATTGGCGCCAAAATCTTCACCGAAGAATCCCTGAAGACTCCTTGAAGATTCTTTCTTCAGCTGAACTGGACCCCTGGGCCCCACAAAAAAAATAAAAAGGACCCCTTACCAAAGATTTCCTCCGGAATCGCCGGAGGTGGCCATCATTACATGAATGACTATGCTCTAGTTTGAGAAAATGATAGTCTTCGTATTGGCTCCAAAATCTTCACCGAAGAATCCCTGAAGACTCCTTGAAGATTCTTTCTTCAGCTGAATTGGACCCCTGGGCCCCACAAAAAAAAAAAAAAATGACCGCTTACCAAAGATTTCCTCCGGAATCGCCGGAGGTGGCCATCATTACATTAATAACTATGCTCTAGTTTTAGAAAATGATAGTCTTCATATTGGCTCCAAAATCCTCACCCAAGATTCCCTGAAGACTCCTTGAAGACTCTTTCTTCAGCAGTATAACAGGTGTCATTTTTCAATTTCAAGGGTAATTTCTACCATTTATATAGCTGGTAGCCTTTATGACTATGCTCTAGTTTGAGAAAATGATAGTCTTAGTATTGGCGCCAAAATCTTCACCGAAGAATCCCTGAAGACTCCTTTGAAGATTCTTTCTTCAGCTGAATTGGACCCCTGGGCCCCACAAAAAAAAAAAAAAAAAGGACCCTTACTAAAGATTTCCTCCGGAATCGCCGGAGGTGGCCATCATTACATGAATGACTATGCTCTAGTTTGAGAAAATGATAGTCTTCGTATTGGCTCCAAAATCTTCACCGAAGAATCCCTGAAGACTCTTTGAAGATTCTTTCTTCAGCTGAATTGGACCCTGGGCCCCCAAAAAAAAAGAAAAAAGGACCCCTTACCAAAGATTTCCTCCGGAATCGCCGGAGGTGGCCATCATTACATGAATAACTATGCTCTAGTTTTAGAAAATGATAGTCTTGATATTGGCTCCAAAATCTTCACCCAAGATTCCCTGAAGACTCTTTTGAAGACTTTCTTTCTTCAGCAGTATAACAGGTGTAATTTTTCAATTTCAAGGGTAATTTCTACCATTTATATAGCTAGTAGCCTTTATGACTATGCTCTAGTTTGAGAAAATGATAGTCTTCGTATTGGCGCCAAAATCTTCACCTGAAGAATCCCTGAAGACTCCTTGAAGATTCTTTCTTCAGCTGAACTGGACCCCTGGGCCCCAAAAAAAAAAAAACAAAAAGGACCCTTATTGTAAAGATTTCCTCCGGAATGCTGGAGGTGGCCATCATTACATGAATGACTATGCTCTAGTTTGAGAAAATGATAGTCTTCGTATTGGCGCCAAAATCTTCACCGAAGAATCCCTGAAGACTCCTTTGAAGATTCTTTCTTCAGCTGAATTGGACCCCTGGGCCCCACAAAAAAAAAAAAAAAAAAAAGGAACATTTACCAAAGATTTCCTCCGGAATCGCCGGAGGTGGCCATCATTACATGAATGACTATGCTCTAGTTTGAGAAAATGATAGTCTTATGATATTGGCTCCAAAATCTTCACCGAAGAATTAGTTTGAAGACTCCTTGAATGATTCTTTCTTCAGCTGAATTGGACCCTGGGCCCCAAAAAAAAAAAAAAAGGATCATTAAAGATTTCCTCCGGAATATAGCCATCATTACATGAATGACTATGCTCTAGTTTGAGAAAATGATAGTCTTCAGTATTGGCGCCAAAATCTTCACCGAAGAATCCCTGAAGACTCCTTGAAGATTCTTTCTTCAGCTGAATTGGACCCCTGGGCCCCACAAAAAAAAAAAAAAGGACCCCTTACAAAGATTTCCTCCGGAATCGCCGGAGGTGGCCATCATTACATGAATGACTATGCTCTAGTTTGAGAAAATGATAGTCTTCGTATTGGCGCCAAAATCTTCACCGAAGAATCCCTGAAGACTCCTTGAAGATTCTTTCTTCAGCTGAATTGGACCCTGGGCCCCACAAAAAAAAAAAAAAAAAAGGACCCCTTACCAAAGATTTCCTCCGGAATCGCCGGAGGTGGCCATCATTACATGAATGACTATGCTCTAGTTTGAGAAAATGATAGTCTTCGTATTGGCTCCAAAATCTTCACCGAAGAATCCCTGAAGACTCCTTGAAGATTCTTTCTTCAGCTGAATTGGACCCCTGGGTGTCAAAAAAAAAAAAAGGGTAATTTTCAAAGATTTCCTCCGGAATCGCCGGAGGTGGCCATCATTACATGAATGACTATGCTCTAGTTTGAGAAAATGATAGTCTTCGTATTGGCGCCAAAATCTTCACCGAAGAATCCCTGAAGACTCCTTGAAGATTCTTTCTTCAGCTGAATTGGACCCCTGGCCCCACAAAAAAAAACAAAAAGGATATATTTACTAAAGATTTCCTCCGGAATCGCGGAGGTGGCCATCATTACATGAATGACTATGCTCTAGTTTGAGAAAATGATAGTCTTCGTATTGGCGCCAAAATCTTCACGAAGAATGTCCTGAAGACTCCTTTTTGAAGATTCTTTCTTCAGCTGAATTGGACCCTGGGCCCCACAAAAAAAAAAAAAAAAAGGACCCCTTACAAAACCATTTCCTCCGGAATCGCCGGAGGTGGCCATCATTACATGAATGACTATGCTCTAGTTTGAGAAAATGATAGTCTTCGTATTGGCGCCAAAATCTTCACCGAAGAATCCCTGAAGACTCCTTGAAGATTCTTTCTTCAGCTGAATTGGACCCCTGGGATAAAAAAAAAACAAAAAAGGACCCTTCATAAAGATTTCCTCCGGAATCGCCGGAGGTAGCCATCATTACATGAATGACTATGCTCTAGTTTGAGAAAATGATAGTCTTCGTATTGGCGCCAAAATCTTCATGAAGAATCCCTGAAGACTCTTTGAAGATTCTTTCTTCAGTTGATACTGGACCCCTATATAAAATTTTCGGAATGCCGGTAGGTAGCCATCATTACATGAATGACTATGCTTTCCAGTTTGAGAAAAATAAAAAAATCTTCACCCTGAAGACTCCTTGTAAAATTCTTTCTTCAGCTTTCTTGACCCTAATAAAAAAAATTCAAAAAGGAATAAATAATGCAAAGATTTCCTCCGGAATGTGCCGGAGGTGGCCATCATTACATGAATGACTTTGCTCTAGTTTGAGAAAATGATAGTCTTCGTATTGGCGCCAAAATCTTCACCGAAGAATCCCTGAAGACTCCTTTGAAGATTCTTTCTTCAGCTGAATTGGACCCTGGGCCCCACAAAAAAAAAAAAAAAAGGACCCTTACCAAAGATTTCCTCCGGAATCGCCGGAGGTGGCCATCATTACATGAATGACTATGCTCTAGTTTGAGAAAATGATAGTCTTCGTATTGGCTCCAAAATCTTCACCCAAGAATCCCTGAAGACTCTTTGAAGATTCTTTCTTTCTTCATGAGTAAACTAAATTTGGGCCAAAAAAAACTGAAGACTCCTTGAAGATTCTTTCTTCAGCTGAATTGGACCCCTGGGCCCCACAAAAAAAAAAAAGGAAAGTACAAAGACATTTCCGGAATCGCCGGAGGTAGCCATCATTACATGAATGACTATGCTCTAGTTTGAGAAAATGATAGTCTTTTTCCTGAAGACTCCTTGAAGATTCTTTCTTCAGCTGAATTGGACCCTGGGCCCCCAAAACAAAAAAACAAAAAGGACCCCTTACAATTTTCCTCCGGAATCGCCGGAGGTGGCCATCATTACATCTATTGGTTTGAGAAAATGATAGATTGACTATGCTTTCTTAGTTTTTGAAATTGCAAAATTGAATCGCCGGAGGTGTCATTACATTTGATTCATGCTCTAGTTTGAGAAAAAATTGGCGCCAAAATCTTCACCTGAAGAATCCTGAAGACTCCTTGAAGATTCTTTCTTCAGCTGAATTGGACCCCTGGGCCCCACAAAAAAAAAAAAGGACCCCTTACAAAGATTTCCTCCGGAATCGCCGGAGGTGGCCATCATTACATGAATGACTATGCTCTAGTTTGAGAAAATGATAGTCTTCGTATTGGCGCCAAAATCTTTTCGAAGAATTGAAGACTCTTTTGAAGATTCTTTCTTCAGCTGAATTGGACCCTAGGCCCCAAAAAAAAAAAAACAAAAAGGACCCTTACCAAAGATTTCCTCCGGAATCGCCGGAGGAGCCATCATTACATGAATGACTATGCTCTAGTTTGAGAAAATGATAGTCTTTTTGGCTCCAAAATCTTCACCGAAGAATCCCTGAAGACTCCTTGAAGATTCTTTCTTCAGCTGAATAACAGGTGTCATTTTTCAATTTCAAAAAAAAAAAAAAAAAAGGATTTATATAGCCAAAGATTTCATCATTGGAATCTCTGTTGTAGTATTCCATCATCATTTTTGAGTGACTATGTTCCTAGTTTGAGAAAATGATAGTCTTCATTTGAAAAAAGGTTCATATGTAAAATTAACAAAAACTCAACTTTGAAATTCTTTCTTCAGCTGAATTGGACATTGGGCCCCTTTATTTTGATCTGTTTATTAAAAAACCCCTTACAAATCCGGAATGGTTTTGCCATCATTACTGAATGACTATGCTCTAGTTTGAGAAAATGATAGTCTTCAGTATTGGTCAAAATTTTCACCGAAAGAATCCTGAAGACTGAATTTCTATTTCTTTTTTGCTGAAACTGGAAATATTGGCCCAAAAAATTTAAATCCCCAAAAAGGACCCCTTAGAAAGATTTCCTCCGGAAGGGTAAGTTAGCCAAATTAAATTTTGAAAGTTCTTTTTTTTGCTGGACTTTTTTTTGATTTTCTTAACACCCCAAAATTAGAATATGCCTGAAACTCACTTGCAAGATTCCTTGGCTGAATTGGACCCCTGGGCCCCAAAAAAAAAAAAAAAAAAAGGACCCCTTACCAAAGATTTCCTCCGGAATCGCCGGAGGTGGCCATCATTACATGAATGACTATGCTTCTAGTTTGAGAAAATGATAGTCTTAAGTATTGGCGCCAAAATCTTCACTGAAGAATCCCCTGAAGACTCCTTGAAGATTCTTTCTTCAGCTGAACTGGACCCCTGGACCCCAAAAAAAAAAAAAGGACCCTTACCAAAGATTTTCCGGAATCGCGGAGGTGGCCATCATTACATGAATGACTATGCTCTAGTTTGAGAAAATGATAGTCTTCGTATTGGCTCAAAATCTTCACCGAAGAATCCCTGAAGACTCTTTGAAGATTCTTTCTTCAGCTGAATTGGACCCTGGGCCCCACAAAAAAAAAAAAAAAAAAGGACCCCTTACCAAAAGATTTCCTCCGGAATCGCCGGAGGTGGCCATCATTACATGTATAACTATGCTCTAGTTTTAGAAAATGATAGTCTTCATATTGGCTCCAAAATCCTCACCCAAGATTCCCTGAAGACTCTTGAAGACTCTTTCTTCAGCAGTATAACAGGTGTCATTTTTCAATTTCAAGGGTAATTTCTACCATTTATATAGCTGGTAGCCTTTATGACTATGCTCTAGTTTGAGAAAATGATAGTCTTAGTATTGGCGCCAAAATCTTCACCGAAGAATCCCTGAAGACTCCTTGAAGATTCTTTCTTCAGCTGAATTGGACCCCTGGGCCCCCAAAAAAAAAAAAAAAAAAAAAAGGACCCCTTACCAAAGATTTCCTCCGGAATCGCCGGAGGTGGCCATCATTACATGAATGACTATGCTCTAGTTTGAGAAAATGATAGTCTTCGTATTGGCTCCAAAATCTTCACCGAAGAATCCCTGAAGACTCTTTGAAGATTCTTTCTTCAGCTGAATTGGACCCCTGGGCCCCAAAAAAAAAAAAAAAAGAAAAAGGACCCCTTACCAAAGATTTCCTCCGGAATCGCCGGAGGTGGCCATCATTACATGAATAACTATGCTCTAGTTTTAGAAAATGATAGTCTTGATATTGGCTCCAAAATCCTCACCCAAGATTCCCTGAAGACTCCTTGAAGACTCTTTCTTCAGCAGTATAACAGGTGTAATTTTTCAATTTCAAGGTTAATTTCTACCATTTATATAGCTAGTAGCCTTTATGACTATGCTCTAGTTTGAGAAATGATAGTCTTCGTATTGGCGCCAAAATCTTCACCGAAGAATCCCTGAAGACTCCTTGAAGATTCTTTCTTCAGCTGAATTGGACCCTGGGCCCCAAAAAAAAAAAAAAGGACCCTTACCAAAGATTTCCTCCGGAATGCCGGAGGTGGCCATCATTACATGAATGACTATGCTCTAGTTTGAGAAAATGATAGTCTTCGTATTGGCGCCAAAATCTTCACCGAAGAATCCCTGAAGACTCCTTGAAGATTCTTTCTTCAGCTGAACTGGACCCCTGGGCCCCACAAAAAAAAAAAAAAAAGGACACCTTACCAAAGATTTCCTCCGGAATCGCCGGAGGTGGCCATCATTACATGAATGACTATGCTCTAGTTTGAGAAAATGATAGTCTTCGTATTGGCGCCAAAATCTTCACCGAAGAATCCCTGAAGACTCCTTGAAGATTCTTTCTTCAGCTGAATTGGACCCTGGGCCCCACAAAAAAAAAAAAAAGGACCCTTACCAAAGATTTCCTCCGGAATCGCCGGAGGTGGCCATCATTACATGAATGACTATGCTCTAGTTTGAGAAAATGATAGTCTTCGTATTGGCGCCAAAATCTTCACCGAAGAATCCCTGAAGACTCCTTGAAGATTCTTTCTTCAGCTGAATTGGACCCTGGGCCCCAAAAAAAAAAACAAAAAGGACCCCTTACCAAAGATTTCCTCCGGAATCGCCGGAGGTGGCCATCATTACATGAATGACTATGCTCTAGTTTGAGAAAATGATAGTCTTCGTATTGGCGCCAAAATCTTCACCGAAGAATCCCTGAAGACTCCTTGAAGATTCTTTCTTCAGCTGAATTGGACCCCTGGGCCCCACAAAAAAAAAAAAAAAAAAAGGACCCCTTACCAAAGATTTCCTCCGGAATCGCCGGAGGTGGCCATCATTACATGAATGACTATGCTCTAGTTTGAGAAAATGATAGTCTTCGTATTGGCGCCAAAATCTTCACCGAAGAATCCCTGAAGACTCCTTGAAGATTCTTTCTTCAGCTGAATTGGACCCCTGGGCCCCAAAAAAAAAAACAAAAAGGACCCCTTACCAAAGATTTCCTCCGGAATCGCCGGAGGTGGCCATCATTACATGAATGACTATGCTCTAGTTTGAGAAAATGATAGTCTTCGTATTGGCGCCAAAATCTTCACCGAAGAATCCCTGAAGACTCCTTGAAGATTCTTTCTTCAGCTGAACTGGACCCCTGGGCCCAACAAAAAAAAAAAAAAAAAAAGGACCTTACTAAAGATTTCCTCCGGAATCGCCGGAGGTGGCCATCATTACATGAATGACTATGCTCTAGTTTGAGAAAATGATAGTCTTCGTATTGGCTCCAAAATCTTCACCGAAGAATCCCTGAAGACTCTTTGAAGATTCTTTCTTCAGCAGTATAACAGGTGTCATTTTTCAATTTCAAGGGTAATTTCTACCATTTGTATAGCTGGTAGCCTTTATGACTATGCTCTAGTTTGAGAAAATGATAGTCTTAACCCATTAAATCCCAACTTTTGTATTTTTTGAATTTCTGGAATTTTTTGCTAAATAATATATATTTAAGGGTCAAGAAAACATATGACGTAGAAAGAAAAAATCTATTTCTAAGGGTAAGCTTACAGTAAGCTGTCCTCAAATGAGGACGCTGGGACAAAGGGGTATAAAATCATGTTTTCAAGCTGTCCTCAAATGAGGACACTGGGACAATAGGTTTTATGTTTATATTTGTTAAGTAAAGTATTATCTTTTCAGATAAAGATAAACAGTTCCATATTGTCATTCTTACTTAAATGTTATGAATTTCCACCTAAGTTCTAGCTGAAAAAAAATTTAATTTCATAAACTAAATGTACTTTCTTTTATTGTTATACCTGACAATCTTATTTTCTTTTATGATAAGAGCTGAAACATTCAATACAAAGTCACATTGCATTTAGAGCAAAAGGTTCTTGGTTTTGCTGTACATGGTTTGTTCATACACCTCTGCTGATTGTTGCGCTTTTCAATAAAATTATCTTTACCATCATAACGAACATCAGCAAAATTTGTGCGTGAGTGTAAGGTACCACAGGGTCTTCCTACTGAGCCTTCCATGCAAGCCAACTTCAGATAAGCTTCAGAAATTGCCCTTTTGAAATCTAGTAGACTCAGATGTGTGAAACCATGTCCTTGGTGCAGCAATTTATAAATGATCCATGAGTTCACAACTGCCATATCTCTCATTCTAATGAATAAAGGCCAGTACCATTTCTTTCCTCGAATAGAAACAGAATATTTCCCTACTAACCAATCATGGTGATCTACACCACCCATACATTTATTATAGTCGAAAATTGCATTTGGTTGAGGAACGCTTCCTTTTGACTTTGATGTCTTAATCCAACGTTGGACCTTTGCAAGGGGTTCTACAGTGTCGTAATTAGTACCAACAGTTACACATTTGTTATCTAGCCAATTTACCATCAGTACTTCTTCATTGGTGTCAAACCTGTAGTCATATGAGCCTCTTGTTTCTTTTCTCATATCATTTGTTGATTTCAATGTACAGTTCTTCAAACAATTTTCTCTGTGTGTTCCTGACGCTTGAAAACCAATAAAAAGGTGAACTAATAATTCATAACCAGTAAAATAATTATAAAAATAAACAGCATGAGATTCTGGATCTGCTACAGCTTCAAGCATCTTCAAGACAACTTTTGAACCCAATGCTATTTCATCATTCTTATCTAGCTGAGGATTCTTACCACAGTAAAGATCAAAATTATAACAGTAGCCTGAGGTCCCACAACGTGCCCAAAGTTTATATCCAAACCTAGTAGGTTTCACCTGGATAAACTGCTTCAAGGAGTTATGCCCATAATATTTTACCATCATTTCGTCAACACTAACTAATGCATTCCTCAAATACTCCATATTGAACAAATGATTTCTGAAGCTTGAAATCAGGCTTCTTACTTTGAATCCTTTATCCCCTTTGTTTATTTTCTGCATCTGCATTATCACAGAAATGCACAACACTCTTCCAACCTTGAAATTTATTCCGAGACATTGCTTTTTTACAATAGACACAAGGTCTTCATCTTTTGACCAATAATGCCTCTCCGATGGCAATTTGTGGAAATTTGACAAAAGAAGAATTCCTATCAGAGATTTCAATTCATCTACACTGAACACAAAATCCAGTTTGTTTCTGCTGGCCGTGGCATAACGAACAGTTTCCTTCACAATGTGATCATAAATATCTGGGGACATTATTGTTTCATATAATTCCAGAGGTGTTAGGTGATCCAAGTCTTCTTTCATTTTCTTCAAATTGTCCTGGAATGTTTGTCCTCTCTGTTCATCACAACTTTTTAGCAATATTGTTATTTTTTTTTTTTAAGTTTTTCAGTAATCAAAAAATAATGCTTACCATAGATGGATATTCTCTCACTGCATGTGGTCACAACAGAGATTCGAAAGAAACAGACAAAAAACGAGGTAGGCCGGTAAGTTCACGTCCAGCATACTTCGACAGGTTTGATCAGGATTTATAATGCTTCATCCCAGCGTCCTCATTTGAGGACACAATTTTCAAAGTTGATAATGAACAACTTCCTTTGATTTATAATTGACAATTTATACTTAAAATGCTTGGGTAATAGATTAATTTACTATACTTTTTGAAATTCATTATATATTAGTTAAAATAACTTGGAAAAAATTACTTGAAATTACGATAGGATAAGAGCACTTTTTGTACAACTTTGGTTGTTCATAAAAGTCTTGTAAAGTTCTTAATACTAAAAAAAAAGATGATGGGGTGCAATATGAAATAAATAATGCATGCATTTATTCAAATGTGATAAATTGATAAGAGGTAAAAAAATCTTGAATTACATGAATGACTCAAATGAGGACGTTTGAGAAAATGATAGTATTAATATTGGCGCCAAAATCTTCACCGAAGAATCCCTGAAGACTCCTTGAAGATTCTTTCTTCAGCTGAATTGGACCCCTGGGCCCCCAAAAAAAAAAAACAAAAAGGACCCTTACCAAAGATTTCCTCCGGAATCGCCGGAGGTGGCCATCATTACATGAATGACTATGCTCTAGTTTGAGAAAATGATAGTCTTCGTATTGGCGCCAAAATCTTCACCGAAGAATCCCTGAAGACTCCTTGAAGATTCTTTCTTCAGCTGAATTGGACCCCTGGGCCCCACAAAAAAAAACAAAAAGGACCCCTTATTAAAGATTTCCTCCGGAATCGCCGGAGGTGGCCATCATTACATGAATGACTATGCTCTAGTTTGAGAAAATGATAGTCTTCGTATTGGTGCCAAAATCTTCACCGAAGAATCCCTGAAGACTCCTTGAAGATTCTTTCTTCAGCAGAATTGGACCCCTGGCCCACAAAAAAAAAAAAAAGGACCCCTTACCAAAGATTTCCTCCGGAATCGCCGGAGGTGGCCATCATTACATGAATGACTATGCTCTAGTTTGAGAAAATGATAGTCTTCGTATTGGCTCCAAAATCTTCACCCAAGATTCCCTGAAGACTCTTTGAAGACTCTTTCTTCAGCAGTATAACAGGTGTCATTTTTCAATTTCAAGGGTAATTTCTACCATTTATATAGCTGGTAGCCTTTCATCATTGGCACTCTGTTGTAGTATTCCATGTGTCATTTTTCAGTTTCAAGGTTCCTGTAACCTTGTAAGTAATGGAGGTGTCATTTTGAAATTGCAAGGTTCATATGTAAAATTAACAAAAAACACCAACTTTGAGGTCCCATAGCCGAGAGGGAACCTGTCATGGACATTAGGCTTCAATTAGAGCCCCTTTATTTTGATCTGTTCTATTAAAAAAATTCATACAAAACAACAATACGTTCAGGCCTTGCTGAGTTTTGGATGCCTGAATTTTTATTGTATAAACTAAAAAATCGACTTTGAGGCCCCGTAGCTAAGAGTCATTTTAGAATTATGCAAGTCTGAATTTCTATTCATCGATTTTTGGAAACTGGAAATATTGGCCCAAAAATTTTACATCCCAAAATTAATAGAACTGTACTAACAAGGGTAAGTTAGGTCGAAAATTTTGAAAGTTCTCTTTTTGAGGCTGGACTTTTTTTTTTTTTTTTTTTTTTTTTTTTTTAACACCCCAGGATTAGAATATGCCACCAAGAATAACCACTGCAAGAGTCCTGAAGCTGAATTGGACCCCTGGGCCCTGCCCAAAAAAAAAAAAAAAAGGACCCCTTACCAAAGATTTCCTCCGAATCGCCGGAGGTGGCCATCATTACATGAATGACTATGCTCTAGTTTGAGAAAATGATAGTCTTCGTATTGGCGCCAAAATCTTCACCGAAGAATCCCTGAAGACTCCTTGAAGATTCTTTCTTCAGCTGAATTGGACCCCTGGGCCCCAAAAAAAAAAAAAAAAGGACCCTTACCAAAGATTTCCTCCGGAATCGCCGGAGGTGGCCATCATTACATGAATGACTATGCTCTAGTTTGAGAAAATGATAGTCTTCGTATTGGCGCCAAAATCTTCACCGAAGAATCCCTGAAGACTCCTTGAAGATTCTTTCTTCAGCTGAATTGGACCCCTTGGCCCCAAAAAAAAAAAACAAAAAGGACCCCTTACCAAAGATTTCCTCCGGAATCGCCGGAGGTGGCCATCATTACATGAATGACTATGCTCTAGTTTGAGAAAATGATAGTCTTCATATTGGCTCCAAAATCTTCACCGAAGATTCCTGAAGACTCCTTGAAGATTCTTTCTTCAGCAGTATAACAGGTGTCAGAAAAAAAAAAAACAAAAATTTCTACCATTTCCTCCGGAAAAAGGTCCATCATTACATGAATGACTATGCTCTAGTTTGAGAAAATGATAGTCTTCGTATTTCTTCATTGAAGAATCCCTGAAGACTCCTTGAAGATTCTTTCTTCAGCTGAATTGGACCCCTGGGCCCCACAAAAAAAAAAAAAAAGGACCCCTTACCAAAGATTTCCTCCGGAATCGCCGGAGGTGGCCATCATTACATGAATGACTATGCTCTAGTTTGAGAAAATGATAGTCTTCGTATTGGCGCCAAAATCTTCACCGAAGAATCCCTGAAGACTCCTTGAAGATTCTTTCTTCAGCTGAATTGGACCCCTGGGCCCCACAAAACTAAAAAGGACCCCTTACCAAAGATTTCCTCCGGAATCGCCGGAGGTGGCCATCATTACATGAATGACTATGCTCTAGTTTGAGAAAATGATAGTCTTTTTTATTGGCGCCAAAATCTTCACCGAAGAATCCCTGAAGACTCCTTGAAGATTCTTTCTTCAGCTGAATTGGACCCCTGGGCCCCACAAAAAAAAAAAAAAAAAAAGGACCCTTACCAAAGATTTCCTCCGGAATCGCCGGAGGTAGCCATCATTACATGAATGACTATGCTCTAGTTTGAGAAAATGATAGTCTTCGTATTGGCGCCAAAATCTTCACCGAAGAATCCCTGAAGACTCCTTGAAGATTCTTTCTTCAGCTGAATTGGACCCCTGGGCCCCACAAAAAAAAAAAAAAGGACCCTTACCAAAGATTTCCTCCGGAATCGCCGGAGGTGGCCATCATTACATGAATGACTATGCTCTAGTTTGAGAAAATGATAGTCTTCGTATTGGCGCCAAAATCTTCACCGAAGAATCCCTGAAGACTCCTTGAAGATTCTTTCTTCAGCTGAATTGGACCCCTGGGCCCCACAAAAAAAAAAAAAAAAGGACCCCTTACCAAAGATTTCCTCCGGAATCGCCGGAGGTGGCCATCATTACATGAATAACTATGCTCTAGTTTGAGAAAATGATAGTCTTCATATTGGCTCCAAAATCCTCACCCAAGATTCCCTGAAGACTCCTTGAAGATTCTTTCTTCAGCAGTATTAACAGGCCCCACATTTTTCAAAAAAAAAGGATTTCTACCATTTCCTAATAGCTGGTAGCCTTACATGAATGACTATGCTCTAGTTTGAGAAAATGATAGTCTTAGTATTGGCGCCAAAATCTTCACCGAAGAATCCCTGAAGACTCCTTGAAGATTCTTTCTTCAGCTGAATTGGACCCCTGGGCCCCCCAAAAAAAAAAAAAAAAGGACCCCTTACCAAAGATTTCCTCCGGAATCGCCGGAGGTGGCCATCATTACATGAATGACTATGCTCTAGTTTGAGAAAATGATAGTCTTCGTATTGGCGCCAAAATCTTCACCGAAGAATCCCTGAAGACTCTTTGAAGATTCTTTCTTCAGCTGAATTGGACCCCTGGGCCCCACAAAAAAAAAAAAAAACAAAAAAGGACCCCTTACAAAGATTTCCTCCGGAATCGCCGGAGGTGGCCATCATTACATGAATGACTATGCTCTAGTTTTGAAAATGATAGTCTTGATATTGGCTCCCAAAATCTTCACCCTCTGAAGATTCCCTGAAGACTCTTTTGAAGACTCTTTCTTCAGCAGTATTGTGGACCCTTTTCAATTTCAAAAAGGAATTTACCAAAAAAATAGCTAGTAGCCATCATTACATGAATGACTATGCTCTAGTTTGAGAAAATGATAGTCTTCGTATTGGCGCCAAAATCTTTGAAGAATCCCTGAAGACTCCTTGAAGATTCTTTCTTCAGCTGAACTGGACCCCTGGGCCCCACAAAAAAAAAAAAAGGACCCTTTGCAAAGATTTCCTCCGGAATCGCGGAGGTGGCCATCATTACATGAATGACTATGCTCTAGTTTGAGAAAATGATAGTCTTCGTATTGGCGCCAAAATCTTCAAAGAATCCCTGAAGACTCCTTGAAGATTCTTTCTTCAGCTGAATTGGACCCCTGGGCCCCGAAAAAAAAAAAAAAAAAAAAAGGACCCTTACCAAAGATTTCCTCCGGAATCGCCGGAGGTGGCCATCATTACATGAATGACTATGCTCTAGTTTGAGAAAATGATAGTCTTCGTATTGGCTCCAAAATCTTCACCGAAGAATCCCTGAAGACTCCTTGAAGATTCTATCTTCAGCTGAATTGGACCCCTGGGCCCCACAAAAAAAAAAAAAAGGACCCTTACCAAGATTTCCTCCGGAATCGCCGGAGGTAGCCATCATTACATGAATGACTATGCTCTAGTTTGAGAAAATGATATTATTGGCGCCAGGTGGCGAAGAATCCCTGAAGACTCTTGAAGATTCTTTCTACATGAATGACTACAAAGATTTCCTCGGAATTTCGGAGGTGGCCATCATTAGTTTAGTTTGAGAAAATGATAGTCTTCGTATTGGCGCCAAAATCTTCACCGAAGAATCCCTGAAGACTCTTTGAAGATTCTTTCTTCAGCTGAATTGGACCCCTGGGCCCCACAAAAAAAAAAAAAAAAGGACCCCTTACCAAAGATTTCCTCCGGAATCGCCGGAGGTGGCCATCATTACATGAATGACTATGCTCTAGTTTGAGAAAATGATAGTCTTCAGTATTGGCGCCAAAATCTTCACCGAAGAATCCCTGAAGACTCCTTGAAGATTCTTTCTTCAGCTGAATTGGACCCCAAGGTGTCACAAAAAAACAAAAAGGACCCTTACCAAAGATTTCCTCCGGAATCGCCTGGCCATCATTACATGAATGACTATGCTCTAGTTTGAAAATGATAGTCTTCGTATTGGCGCCAAAATCTTCACCGAAGAATCCCTGAAGACTCCTTGAAGATTCTTTCTTCTGAACTGAATTGGACCCTGGGCCCCACAAAAAAAAAAAAAAAAAAAGGACCCCTTGCAAAGATTTCCTCCGGAATCGCCGGAGGTGGCCATCATTACATGAATGACTATGCTCTAGTTTGAGAAAATGATAGTCTTCGTATTGGCGCCAAAATCTTCACCGAAGAATCCCTGAAGACTCCTTGAAGATTCTTTCTTCAGCTGAATTGGACCCCTGGGCCCCAACAAAAAAAAAAAAAAGGACCCTTACCAAAGATTTCCTCCGGAATCGCCGGAGGTGGCCATCATTACATGAATGACTATGCTCTAGTTTGAGAAAATGATAGTCTTCATATTGGCTCCAAAATCTTCACCGAAGAATCCCTGAAGACTCTTTGAAGATTCTTTCTTCAGCTGAATTGGACCCCTGGGGGTACAAAAAAAAAAAACAAAAGGACCCTTACCAAAGATTTCCTCCGGAATCGCCGGAGGTAGCCATCATTACATGAATGACTATGCTCTAGTTTGAGAAAATGATAGTCTTCGTATTGGCGCCAAAATCTTCACCGAAGAATCCCTGAAGACTCCTTGAAGATTCTTTCTTCAGCTGAATTGGACCCCTGGGCAACAAAAAAAAACAAAAAGGACCCCTTACCAAAGATTTCCTCCGGAATCGCCGGAGGTGGCATCATTACATGAATGACTAAGCTCTAGTTTGAGAAAATGATAGTCTTCGTGTTGGCGCCAAAATCTTCACCGAAGAATCCCTGAAGACTCCTTGAAGATTCTTTCTTCAGCTGAATTGGACCCCTGGGCCCCACAAAAAAAAAAAAAAGGACCCCTTGCAAAGATTTCCTCCGGAATCGCCGGAGGTAGCCATCATTACATGAATGACTATGCTCTAGTTTGAGAAAATGATAGTCTTCGTATTGGCGCCAAAATCTTCACCGAAGAATCCCTGAAGACTCCTTTGAAGATTCTTTCTTCAGCTGAATTGGACCCCTGAGGCCCCACAAAAAAAAAAAAAAAAAAGGACCCCTTACCAAAGATTTCCTCCGGAATCGCCGGAGGTGGCCATCATTACATGAATGACTATGCTCTAGTTTTAGAAAATGATAGTCTTCATATTGGCTCCAAAATCCTCACCCAAGATTAACTGAAGACTCTTTGAAGACTCTTTCTTCAGCAGTATAACAGGTGTCATTTTTCAATTTCAAGGGTAATTTCTACCATTTATATAGCTGGTAGCCTTTCATCATTGGCACTCTGTTGTAGTATTCCATGTGTCATTTTTCAGTTTCAAGGTTCCTGTAACCTTGTAAGTAATGGAGGTGTCATTTTGAAATTGCAAGGTTCATATGTAAAATTAACAAAAACACCAACTTTGAGGTCCCATAGCCGAGAGGGAACCTGTCATGGACATTAGGCTTCAATTAGAGCCCCTTTATTTTGATCTGTTCTATTAAAAAAATTCATACAAAACAACAATACGTTCAGGCCTTGCTGAGTTTTGGATGCCTGAATTTTTATTGTATAAACTAAAAAATCGACTTTGAGGCCCCGTAGCTAAGAGTCATTTTAGAATTACGCAAGTCTGAATTTCTATTCATCGATTTTTGGAAACTGGAAATATTGGCCCAAAAAATTTTACATCCCCAAAATTAATAGAACTGTACTAACAAGGGTAAGTTAGGTCGAAAATTTTGAAAGTTCTATTTTTTGAGGCTGGACTTTTTTTTTTTTTTTTTTTAACACCCCAGGATTAGAATATGCCACCTTAACCACGCAACAGTCCTGGCTGAATTGGACCCCTAATTTCAAAAAAAAAACAAAAAGGACCCCTTGCAAAGATTTCCTCCGGAATCGCCGGAGGTGGCCATCATTACATGAATGACTATGCTTGGTTTGAGAAAATGATAGTCTAAGTATTGGCGCCAAAATCTTCACCGAAGAATCCCTGAAGACTCCTTGAAGATTCTTTCTTCAGCTGAACTGGACCCCTGGACCCCAAAAAAAAAAAAAAAAAAAGGACCCCCTTACCAAAGATTTCCTCCGGAATCGCCGGAGGTGGCCATCATTACATGAATGACTATGCTCTAGTTTGAGAAAATGATAGTCTTCGTATTGGCTCCAAAATCTTCACCGAAGAATCCCTGAAGACTCCTTGAAGATTCTTTCTTCAGCTGAATTGGACCCCTGGGCCCCACAAAAAAAAAAAAAAAAAAAAAAAGGACCCTTACCAAAGATTTCCTCCGGAATCGCCGGAGGTGGCCATCATTACATGAATAACTATGCTCTAGTTTTAGAAAATGATAGTCTTCATATTGGCTCCAAAATCCTCACCCAAGATTCCCTGAAGACTCCTTGAAGACTCTTTCTTCAGCAGTATAACAGGTGTCATTTTTCAATTTCAAGGGTAATTTCTACCATTTATATAGCTAGTAGCCTTTATGACTATGCTCTAGTTTGAGAAAATGATAGTCTTAGTATTGGCGCCAAAATCTTCACCGAAGAATCCCTGAAGACTCCTTGAAGATTCTTTCTTCAGCTGAATTGGACCCCTGGGCCCCACAAAAAAAAAAAAAAAAAAAGGACCCTTGCAAAGATTTCCTCCGGAATCGCTGGAGGTGGCCATCATTACATGAATGACTATGCTCTAGTTTGAGAAAATGATAGTCTTCGTATTGGCTCCAAAATCTTCACCGAAGAATCCCTGAAGACTCTTTGAAGATTCTTTCTTCAGCTGAATTGGACCCCTGGCAAAAAAAACAAAAAAGGAAAAAAAAAAAAAAAAAGGACCCTATGCTCTAGTTTTAGAAAATGATAGTCAAAGATTTCCTCCGACTCTTTCTTCAGAATCGCCGGAGGTGGCCATCATATAGCATGAATGACTATGCTCTAGTTTGAGAAAATGATAGTCTTCGTATTGGCGCCAAAATCTTCACCGAAGAATCCCTGAAGACTCCTTGAAGATTCTTTCTTCAGCTGAATTGGACCCCTGGGCCCCAGAAAAAAAAAAAAAGGACCCCTTACCAAAGATTTCCTCCGGAATTGACGGAGGTGGCCATCATTACATGAATGACTATGCTCTAGTTTGAGAAAATGATAGTCTTCGTATTGGCGCCAAAATCTTCACCGAAGAATCCCTGAAGACTCCTTGAAGATTCTTTCTTCAGCTGAACTGGACCCTGGGCCCCACAAAAAAAAAAAAAAAAAGGACACCTTACCAAAGATTTCCTCCGGAATCGCCGGAGGTGGCCATCATTACATGAATGACTATGCTCTAGTTTGAAAATGATAGTCTTCGTATTGGCTCCAAAATCTTCACCGAAGAATCCCTGAAGACTCCTTGAAGATTCTTTCTTCAGCTGAATTGGACCCCTGGGCCCCACAAAAAAAAAACAAAAAAGGACCCTTACCAAAGATTTCCTCCGGAATCGCCGGAGGTAGCCATCATTACATGAATGACTAAGCTCTAGTTTGAGAAAATGATAGTCTTCGTATTGGCGCCAAAATCTTCACCGAAGAATCCCTGAAGACTCCTTGAAGATTCTTTCTTCAGCTGAATTGGACCCCTGGGCCCCACAAAAAAAACAAAAAGGACCCCTTACCAAAGATTTCCTCCGGAATCGCCGGAGGTGGCCATCATTACATGAATGACTATGCTCTAGTTTGAGAAAATGATAGTCTTCGTATTGGCGCCAAAATCTTCACCGAAGAATCCCTGAAGACTCCTTGAAGATTCTTTCTTCAGCTGAACTGGACCCCTGGGCCCCACAAAAAAAAAAAAAAAAAAAAGGACCCCTTACCAAAGATTTCCTCCGGAATCGCCGGAGGTGGCCATCATTACATGAATGACTATGCTCTAGTTTGAGAAAATGATAGTCTTCGTATTGGCGCCAAAATCTTCACCGAAGAATCCCTGAAGACTCCTTGAAGATTCTTTCTTCAGCTGAATTGGACCCCTGGGCCCCACAAAAAAAAACAAAAAGGACCCCTTACCAAAGATTTCCTCCGGAATCGCCGGAGGTGGCCATCATTACATGAATGACTATGCTTGGTTTGAGAAAATGATAGTCTAAGTATTGGCGCCAAAATCTTCACTGAAGAATCCCTGAAGACTCCTTGAAGATTCTTTCTTCAGCTGAACTGGACCCCTGGGCCCCACAAAAAAAAAAAAAAAAAAGGACCCCTTACTAAAGATTTCCTCCGGAATCACCGGAGGTGGCCATCATTACATGAATGACTATGCTCTAGTTTGAGAAAATGATAGTCTTCGTATTGGCTCCAAAATCTTCACCGAAGAATCCCTGAAGACTCTTTGAAGATTCTTTCTTCAGCAGTATAACAGGTGTCATTTTTCAATTTCAAGGGTAATTTCTACCATTTGTATAGCTGGTAGCCTTTATGACTATGCTCTAGTTTGAGAAAATGATAGTCTTAACCCATTAAATCCCAACTTTTGTATTTTTGAATTTCTGGAATTTTTTGCTAAATAATATATATTTAAGGGTCAAGAAAACATATGACGTAGAAAGAAAAATCTATTTCTAAGGGTAAGCTTACAGTAAGCTGTCCTCAAATGAGGACGCTGGGACAAAGGGGTATAAAATCATGTTTTCAAGCTGTCCTCAAATGAGGACACTGGGACAATAGGTTTTATGTTTATATTTGTTAAGTAAAGTATTATCTTTTCAGATAAAGATAAACAGTTCCATATTGTCATTCTTACTTAAATGTTATGAATTTCCACCTAAGTTCTAGCTGAAAAAAAATTTAATTTCATAAACTAAATGTACTTTCTTTTATTGTTATACCTGACAATCTTATTTTCTTTTATGATAAGAGCTGAAACATTCAATACAAAGAGTCACATTGCATTTAGAGCAAAAGGTTCTTGGTTTTGCTGTACATGGTTTGTTCATACACCTCTGCTGATTGTTGCGCTTTTCAATAAAATTATCTTTACCATCATAACGAACATCAGCAAAATTTGTGCGTGAGTGTAAGGTACCACAGGGTCTTCCTACTGAGCCTTCCATGCAAGCCAACTTCAGATAAGCTACAGAAATTGCCCTTTTGAAATCTAGTAGACTCAGATGTGTGAAACCATGTCCTTGGTGCAGCAATTTATAAATGATCCATGAGTTCACAACTGCCATATCTCTCATTCTAATGAATAAAAGGCCAGTACCATTTCTTTCCTCGAATAGAAACAGAATATTTCCCTACTAACCAATCATGGTGATCTACACCACCCATACATTTATTATAGTCGAAAATTGCATTTGGTTGAGGAACGCTTCCTTTTGACTTTGATGTCTTAATCCAACGTTGGACCTTTGCAAGGGGTTCTACAGTGTCGTAATTAGTACCAACAGTTACACATTTGTTATCTAGCCAATTTACCATCAGTACTTCTTCATTGGTGTCAAACCTGTAGTCATATGAGCCTCTTGTTTCTTTTCTCATATCATTTGTTGATTTCAATGTACAGTTCTTCAAACAATTTTCTCTGTGTGTTCCTGACGCTTGAAAACCAATATTTCGTAGGTGAACTAATAATTCATAACCAGTAAAATAATTATAAAAATAAACAGCATGAGATTCTGGATCTGCTACAGCTTCAAGCATCTTCAAGACAACTTTTGAACCCAATGCTATTTCATCATTCTTATCTAGCTGAGGATTCTTACCACAGTAAAGATCAAAATTATAACAGTAGCCTGAGGTCCCACAACGTGCCCAAAGTTTATATCCAAACCTAGTAGGTTTCACCTGGATAAACTGCTTCAGGGAGTTATGCCCATAATATTTTACCATCATTTCGTCAACACTAACTAATGCATTCCTCAAATACTCCATATTGAACAAATGATTTCTGAAGCTTCGAAATCAGGCTTCTTACTTTGAATCCTTTATCCCCTTTGTTATTTTCTGCATCTGCATTATCACAGAAATGCACAACACTCTTCCAACCTTGAAATTTATTCCGAGACATTGCTTTTTTTTACAATAGACACACCCAGGTCTTCATCTTTTGACCAATAATGCCTCTCCGATGGCAATTTGTGGAAATTTGACAAAAGAATTCCTATCAGAGATTTCAATTCATCTACACTGAACACAAAATCCAGTTTGTTTCTGCTGGCCGTGGCATAACGAACAGTTTCCTTCACAATGTGATCATAAATATCTGGGGACATTATTGTTTCATATAATTCCAGAGGTGTTAGGTGATCCAAGTCTTCTTTCATTTTCTTCAAATTGTCCTGGAATGTTTGTCCTCTCTGTTCATCACAACTTTTTAGCAATATTGTTATTTTTTTTTTTTTAAGTTTTTCAGTAATCAAAAAATAATGCTTACCATAGATGGATATTCTCTCACTGCATGTGGTCACAACAGAGATTCGAAAGAAACAGACAAAAAACGAGGTAGGCCGGTAAGTTCACGTCCAGCATACTTCGACAGGTTTGATCAGGATTTATAATGCTTCATCCCAGCGTCCTCATTTGAGGACACAATTTTCAAAGTTGATAATGAACAACTTCCTTTGATTTATAATTGACAATTTATACTTAAAATGCTTGGGTAATAGATTAATTTACTATACTTTTGGAAATTCATTATATATTAGTTAAAATAACTTGGAAAAAATTACTTGAAATTACGATAGGATAAGAGCACATTTTTGTACAACTTTGGTTGTTCATAAAAGTCTTGTAAAGTTCTTAATACTAATAAAAAAGATGTCATGGGGTGCAATATGAAATAAATAATGCATGCATTTATTCAAATGTGATAAATTGATAAGATAAAAGAGGTAAAAAAAATCTTGAAATGTGTGTCCTCAAATGAGGACGCTGGGATATATTAATATTGGCGCCAAAATCTTCACCGAAGAATCCCTGAAGACTCCTTGAAGATTCTTTCTTCAGCTGAATTGGACCCTGGGCCCCACAAAAAAAAAAAAAAAAAAAAAAGGACCCTTGCAAAGATTTCCTCCGGAATCGCCGGAGGTGGCCATTATTACATGAATGACTATGCTCTAGTTTGAGAAAATGATAGTCTTCGTATTGGCGCCAAAATCTTCACCGAAGAATCCCTGAAGACTCCTTGAAGATTCTTTCTTCAGCTGAATTGGACCCTGGGCCCAACAAAAAAAAAAAAAAAGGACCCTTACAAAGATTTCCTCCGGAATCGCCGGAGGTAGCCATCATTACATGAATGACTAAGCTCTAGTTTGAGAAAATGATAGTCTTCGTATTGGCGCCAAAATCTTCACCGAAGAATCCCTGAAGACTCCTTGAAGATTCTTTCTTCAGCTGAATTGGACCCCTGGGCCCGAAAAAAAAACAAAAAGGACCCTTACCAAAGATTTCCTCGGAATCGCCGGAGGTGGCCATCATTACATGAATGACTATGCTCTAGTTTGAGAAAATGATAGTCTTCGTATTGGCGCCAAAATCTTCACCGAAGAATCCCTGAAGACTCCTTGAAGATTCTTTCTTCAGCTGAATTGGACCCTGGGCCCCACAAAAAAAAAAAAAGGACCCCTTACCAAAGATTTCCTCCGGAATCGCCGGAGGTGGCCATCATTACATGAATGACTATGCTCTAGTTTGAGAAAATGATAGTCTTCGTATTGGCGCCAAAATCTTCACCGAAGAATCCCTGAAGACTCCTTGAAGATTCTTTCTTCAGCTGAATTGGACCCCTAGGCCCCACAAAAAAAAAAACAAAAAGGACCCTTAGCAAAGATTTCCTCCGGAATCGCCGGAGGTGGCCATCATTACATGAATGACTATGCTCTAGTTTGAGAAAATGATAGTCTTCATATTGGCTCCAAAATCCTCACCCAAGATTCCCTGAAGACTCTTTGAAGACTCTTTCTTCAGCAGTATAACAGGTGTCATTTTTCAATTTCAAGGGTAATTTCTACCATTTATATAGCTGGTAGCCTTTCATCATTGGCACTCTGTTGTAGTATTCCATGTGTCATTTTTCAGTTTCAAGGTTCCTTAACCTTGTAAGTAATGGAGGTGTCTTTTTGAAATTGCAAGGTTCCCCACAAAAAATTAACAAAAAACACCAACTTTGAGGTCCCATAGCCGAGAGGGAACCTGTCATGGACATTAGGCTTCAATTAGAGCCCTTTATTTTGATCTGTTCTATTAAAAAAATTCATACAAAACAACAATACATTTCAGGCCTTCTGAGTTTTGGATGCCTGAATTTTTATTGTATAAACTAAAAATCGACTTTGAGGCCCCGTAGCTAAGAGTCATTTTAGAATTATGCAAGTCTGAATTTCTATTCATCGATTTTTTGGAAACTGAAATATTGGCCCAAAAAATTTTACATCCCCAAAATTAATAGAACTGTACTAACAAGGGTTAGTTAGGTCGAAAAATTTGAAAATTTTTTGACCTTTTTTTTTTTTTTTTTTTTTTGATTAGAATATACCTTAACACCCCAAAAAAATTGGACTTTTTTACCCAGATTTTTGGTTTGAAAAAATGATAGTCTTCAAAACCTTAAGAATCCCTGAAGACTCCTTGAAGATTCTTTCTTCAGCTGAACTGGACCCCTGGGCCCAAAAAAAAAAAAAAAAAAAGGACCCCTTACCAAAGATTTCCTCCGGAATCGCCGGAGGTGGCCATCATTACATGAATGACTATGCTCTAGTTTGAAAATGATAGTCTTCGTATTGGCGCCAAAATCTTCACCGAAGAAGAATCCTTTGAAGACTCCAAAGATTTCCTGAAGATTCTTTCTTCTAGTTTGAGAAAATGCTGTCTTCATTGGCCAAAAATCCCTGGACCTTGAAGATTCTTTCTTCAGCTGAATTGGACCCCCCACAAAAAAAAAAAAAAAAAAGGACCCCTTACCAAAGATTTCCTCCGGAATCGCCGGAGGTGGCCATCATTACATGAATGACTATGCTCTAGTTTGAGAAAATGATAGTCTTCGTATTGGCGCCAAAATCTTCACCGAAGAATCCCTGAAGACTCCTTGAAGATTCTTTCTTCAGCTGAATTGGACCCCTGGGCCCCACAAAAAAAAAAAAAAACAAAAAGGACCCCTTACCAAAGATTTCCTCCGGAATCGCCGGAGGTGGCCATCATTACATGAATGACTATGCTCTAGTTTGAGAAAATGATAGTCTTCGTATTGGCGCCAAAATCTTCACCGAAGAATCCCTGAAGACTCCTTGAAGATTCTTTCTTCAGCTGAATTGGACCCCTAGGCCCCAAAAAAAAGCAAAAAGGACCCCTTACCAAAGATTTCCTCCGGAATCGCCGGAGGTAGCCATCATTACATGAATGACTATGCTCTAGTTTGAGAAAATGATAGACAAAATCTTCACCGAAGAATCCCTGAAGACTCCTTGAAGATTCTTTCTTCAGCTGAATTGGACCCCTGAGGCCCCACAAAAAAAAAAAAAAAAAGGACCCTTACCAAAGATTTCCTCCGGAATCGCCGGAGGTGGCCATCATTACATGAATGACTATGCTCTAGTTTGAGAAAATGATAGTCTTCATATTGGCTCCAAAATCCTCACCCAAGATTCCCTGAAGACTCTTTGAAGACTCTTTCTTCAGCAGTATAACAGGTGTCATTTTTCAATTTCAAGGGTAATTTCTACCATTTATATAGCTGGTAGCCTTTCATCATTGGCACTCTGTTGTAGTATTCCATGTGTCATTTTTCAGTTTCAAGGTTCCTGTAACCTTGTAAGTAATGGAGGTGTCATTTTGAAATTGCAAGGTTCATATGTAAAATTAACAAAAACACCAACTTTGAGGTCCCATAGCCGAGAGGGAACCTGTCATGGACATTAGGCTTCAATTAGAGCCCCTTTATTTTGATCTGTTCTATTAAAAAATTCATACAAAACAACAATACGTTCAGGCCTTGCTGAGTTTTGGATGCCTGAATTTTATTGTATAAACTAAAAATCGACTTTGAGGCCCCGTAGCTAAGAGTCATTTTAGAATTACGCAAGTCTGAATTTCTATTCATCGATTTTTGAAACTGGAAATATTGGCCCAAAATTTTACATCCCCAAAATTAATAGAACTGTACTAACAAGGGTAAGTTAGGTCGAAAATTTTGAAAGTTCTATTTTTTGAGGCTGGACTTTTTTTTTTTTTTTTTTTTTTTTAACACCCCAGGATTAGAATATGCCACCTTAACCACGCAAGAGTCCCGGCTGAATTGGACCCCTGGGCCCCACAAAAAAAAAAAAAAAAGGACCCTTACAAAGATTTCCTCCGGAATCGCCGGAGGTGGCCATCATTACATGAATGACTATGCTCTTGGTTTGAGAAAATGATAGTCTAAGTATTGGCGCCAAAATCTTCACCGAAGAATCCCTGAAGACTCCTTGAAGATTCTTTCTTCAGCTGAACTGGACCCCTGGGCCCCGAAAAAAAAAAAAAAAAAGGACCCCTTACAAAAGATTTCCTCCGGAATCGCCGGAGGTGGCCATCATTACATGAATGACTATGCTCTAGTTTGAGAAAATGATAGTCTTCGTATTGGCTCCAAAATCTTCACCGAAGAATCCCTGAAGACTCCTTGAAGATTCTTTCTTCAGCTGAATTGGACCCCTGGGCCCCACAAAAAAAAAAAAAAAAGGACCCCTTACCAAAGATTTCCTCCGGAATCGCCGGAGGTAGCCATCATTACATGAATAACTATGCTCTAGTTTTAGAAAATGATAGTCTTCATATTGGCTCCAAAATCTTCACCCAAGATTCCCTGAAGACTCCTTGAAGATTCTTTCTTCAGCAGTATAACAGGTGTCATTTTTCAAAAAAAAAAAAGGTAATTTCTACCATTTATATAGCTGGTAGCCTTTATGACTATGCTCTAGTTTGAGAAAATGATAGTCTTAGTATTGGCGCCAAAATCTTCACCGAAGAATCCCTGAAGACTCCTTGAAGATTCTTTCTTCAGCTGAATTGGACCCCTGGGCCCCACAAAAAAAAAAAAAAAAAAAAAAGGACCCCCTAGCAAAGATTTCCTCCGGAATCGCCGGAGGTGGCCATCATTACATGAATGACTATGCTCTAGTTTGAGAAAATGATAGTCTTCGTATTGGCTCCAAAATCTTCACCGAAGAATCCCTGAAGACTCTTTGAAGATTCTTTCTTCAGCTGAATTGGACCCCTGGGCCCCACAAAAAAAAACAAAAAAGGACCCCTTAGCAAAGATTTCCTCCGGAATCGCCGGAGGTGGCCATCATTACATGAATGACTATGCTCTAGTTTTAGAAAATGATAGTCTTCATATTGGCTCCAAAATCCTCACCAAGATTCCCTGAAGACTCCTTGAAGACTCTTTCTTCAGCAGTATAACAGGTGTAATTTTTCAATTTCAAGGGTAATTTCTACCATTTATATAGCTAGTAGCCTTTATGACTATGCTCTAGTTTGAGAAAATGATAGTCTTCGTATTGGCGCCAAAATCTTCACCGAAGAATCCCTGAAGACTCCTTGAAGATTCTTTCTTCAGCTGAATTGGACCCCTGGGCCCCAAAAAAAAAAAAAAAACAAAAAGGACCCTTACCAAAGATTTCCTCCGGAATCGCCGGAGGTGGCCATCATTACATGAATGACTATGCTCTAGTTTGAGAAAATGATAGTCTTCGTATTGGCGCCAAAATCTTCACCGAAGAATCCCTGAAGACTCCTTGAAGATTCTTTCTTCAGCTGAATTGGACCCCTGGGCCCCCAAAAAAAAAAAAAAAAAAAAAAAAAGGACCCCTTACCAAAGATTTCCTCCGGAATCGCCGGAGGTGGCCATCATTACATGAATGACTATGCTCTAGTTTGAGAAAATGATAGTCTTCGTATTGGCGCCAAAATCTTCACCGAAGAATCCCTGAAGACTCCTTTGAAGATTCTTTCTTCAGCTGAATTGGACCCTGGGCCCAAAAAAAAAAAAACAAAAAGGAATTTCTACAAAGATTTTCCGGAATCGCTGGTAGCCATCATTACATGAATGACTATGCTCTAGTTTGAGAAAATGATAGTCTTATATTGGCTCCAAAATCTTCACTTAAGATTCCCTGAAGACTCTTTGAAGACTCTTTCTTCAGCAGTATAACAGGTGTCATTTTTCAAAAAAAAGGGTAATTTCTACCATTTATATAGCTGGAATAGCCTTGATGACTGTCTATTTCTAGTTTGTTCCTCTCAGTTTGAGAAAATGATGAGTCCTGGGAGAGGGAAGCCATTGGTCCCAAAATCATTCACCTCTGTTTGAAAAAATCCTCAAT
>NW_027100728.1:1212751-1228751 GCF_040412425.1 Macrobrachium rosenbergii
GAAGAAAGAATCTTCAAGGAGTCTTCAGGGATTCTTCGGTGAAGATTTTGGCGCCAATACTAAGACTATCATTTTCTCAAACTAGAGCATAGTCATAAAGGCTACCAGCTATATAAATGGTAGAAATTACCCTTGAAATTGAAAATGACACCTGTTATACTGCTGAAGAAAGAGTCTTCAAGGAGTCTTCAGGAATCTTTGGTGAGGATTTTGGAGCCAATATGAAGACTATCATTTTCTAAAACTAGAGCATAGTCATTCATGTAATGATGGCCACCTCCGGCGATTCCGGAGGAAATCTTTGGTAGGGGTCCTTTTTTTTTTTTTTTTTTGTAGGGCCCAGGGTTCCAATTCAGCTGAAGAAAGAATCTTCAAAGAGTCTTCAGGGATTCTTCGGTGAAGATTTTGAGCCAATACGAAGACTATCATTTTTCAAACTAGAGCATAGTCATTCATGTAATGATGGCCAACTTGTGCGATTCGGAGGAAATCTTTGGTAAGGGTCCTTTTTTTTTTTTTTTTGTGGGGCCCAGGGGTCCAGTTCAGCTGAAGAAAGAATCTTCAAGGAGTCTTCAGGGATTCTTGGTGAAGATTTTGGAGTCAATCTGAAGACTATCATTTCTCAAACTAGAGCATAGTCATTCATGTAATGATGGCTACCTCCGCGATTCCAGAGGAAATCTTTTGTAGGGGGTCCTTTTTTTTTTTGTGGGGCCCAGGGGTCCAATTCAGCTGAAGAAAGAATCTTCAAGGAGTCTTCAGGGATTCTTGGGTGAAGATTTTGGGGCCAATACGAAGACTATCATTTTCTCAAACTAGAGCTTAGTCATTCATGTAATGATGGCCACCTCCAGCGATTCGGAGGAAATCTTTGTAAGGGGGTCCTTTTTTTTTTTTTTTGTTGGGCCCAGGGTCCAGTTCAGCTGAAGAAAGAATCTTCAAGGAGTCTTCAGGATTCTTCGGTGAAGATTTTGGAGCCAATGAAGACTATCATTTTCTCAAACTAGAGCATAGTCATTCATGTAATGATGGCCACCTCCGGCGATTCCGGAGGAAATCTTTGGTAAGGGGTCCTTTTTTTTTTTTTTTTTTTTTTTTTGTGGGGCCCAGGGTCCAATTCAGCTGAAGAAAGAATCTTCAAGGAGTCTTCAGGATTCTTGGTGAAGATTTTGGCGCCAATACTAAGACTATCATTTTCTCAAACTAGAGCATAGTCATTCATGTAATGATGGCCACCTCCTGGCGATTCCGGAAGGAAATCTTTGTAAGGGTCCTTTTTTTTTTTTTTTTTTTTTTTGTGGGGCCCAGGGGTCCAGTTCAGCTGAAGAAAGAATCTTCAAGGAGTCTTCAGGATTCTTGGTGAAGATTTTGCGCCAATACGAAGACTATCATTTCTCAAACTAGAGCATAGTCATTCATGTAATGATGGCCACCTATATATTCCGGAGGAAATCTTTGAAAGGGGGGGTTTTTTTTTTTTTTTTTTTTGGGGCCCAGGGGTCCAGTTCAGCTGAAGAAAGAATCTTTCAAGGAGTCTTCAGGATTCTTCGGTGAAGATTTTGGCGCCAATACGAAGACTATCATTTTCTCAAACTAGAGCATAGTCATTCATGTAATGATGGCTACCTCAGCTATTCCGGAGGAAATCTTTGGAAAGGGTCCTTTTTTTTTGTTTTTTTGGGGCCCAGGGGTCCAATTCAGCTGAAGAAAGAATCTTCAAGGAGTCTTCAGGGATTCTTCGGTGAAGATTTTGGAGCCAATACGAAGACTATCATTTTCTCAAACTAGAGCATAGTCATTCTTGTAATGATGGCCACCTCCGGCGATTCCGGAGGAAATCTTTGGTAGGGGTTTTTTTTTTTTTTTTTTTGTGGGGCCCAGGGTCCAGTTCAGCTGAATAAAGAATCTTCAAGGCGTATTCAGGGATTCTTCGGTGAAGATTTTGGCGCCAATACGAAGACTATCATTTTCTCAAACTAGAGCATAGTCATTCATGTAATGATGGCTACCTCCGGCGATTCCGGAGGAAATCTTGTAAGGGGTCCTTTTTGTTTTTTTTTGTAGGGCCCAGGGTCCAATTCAGCTGAAGAAAGAATCTTCAAGGAGTCTTCAGGGATTCTTCGGTGAAGATTTTGAGCCAATACGAAGACTATCATTTTCTCAAACTAGAGCATAGTCATTCATGTAATGATGGCCACCTCCGGCGATTCCAGAAGAAATCTTTGAAAGGGTCCTTTTTTTTTTTTTGTGGGGCCCAGGGGTCCAGTTCAGCTGAAGAAAGAATCTTCAAGGAGTCTTCAGGGATTCTTTGGTGAAGATTTTGGCGTCAATACGAAGACTATCATTTTCTCAAACTAGAGCATAGTCATTCATGTAATGATGGCCACCTCCGGCGATTCCGGAGGAAATCTTTGGTAAGGGGTCCTTTTTTTTTTTTTTTTTTTGTGGGGCCCAGGGGTCCAATTCAGCTGAAGAAAGAATCTTCAAGGAGTCTTCAGGGATTCTTCGGTGAAGATTTTGGAGCCAATACTAAGACTATCATTTTCTCAAACTAGAGCATAGTCATAAAGGCTACCAGCTATATAAATGGTAGAAATTACCCTTGAAATTGAAAAATGACCCAGGGTTATACTGCTGAAGAAAGAGTCTTCAAGGAGTCTTCAGGAATCTTGGGTGAAGATTTTGGAGCCAATATGAAGACTATCATTTTCTAAAACTAGAGCATAGTCATTCATGTAATGATGGCCACCTCCGGCGATTCCGGAGGAAATCTTTGCAAGGGTCCTTTTTTTTTTTTTTTTTTTTTTTTTTTTTGTGGGGCCCAGGGTCCAATTCAGCTGAAGAAAGAATCTTCAAGGAGTCTTCAGGGATTCTTCAGTGAAGATTTTGAGCCAATACGAAGACTATCATTTTCTCAAACTAGAGCATAGTCATTCATGTAATGATGGCCACCTCCGCGATTCCGGAGGAAATCTTGGTAAGGGGTCCTTTTGTTTTTTTGTGGGGCCCAGGGGTCCAGTTCAGCTGAAGAAAGAATCTTCAAGGAGTCTTCAGATTCTTCAGTGAAGATTTTGGAGCCAATACGAAGACTATCATTTCTCAAACTAGAGCATAGTCATTCATGTAATGATGGCCACCTAGCGATTCCGGAGGAAATCTTTGGTAAGGGTCCTTTTTTTTTTTTTTTTATGGGGCCCAGGGTCCAATTCAGCTGAAGAAAGAATCTTCAAGGAGTCTTCAGGGATTCTTCAGTGAAGATTTTGGAGCCAATACGAAGACTATCATTTTCTCAAACTAGAGCATAGTCATTCATGTAATGATGGCTACCTCCAGCGATTCTGGAGGAAATCTTTAGTAAGGGTCCTTTTTTTTTTTTTTTTTTGTGGCCCAGGGTCCAATTCAGCTGAAGAAAGAATCTTCAAAGGAGTCTTCAGGGATTCTTCGGTGAAGATTTTGGAGCCAATACTGAAGACTATCATTTTCTCAAACTAGAGCATAGTCATTCATGTAATGATGGCTACCTCCGGCGATTCCGGAGGAAATCTTTGGTAAGGGGTCCTTTTTTTTTTTTTTTTTTTTAAAATGACACCTGTTAATTCAGCTGAAGAAAGAGTCTTCAAGGAGTCTTCAGGGATTCTTCGGTGAAGATTTTGAGCCAATACGAAGACTATCATTTTCTCAAACTAGAGCATAGTCATTCATGTAATGATGGCCACCTCCGGCGATTCTGGAGGAAATCTTTGGTAAGGGGTCCTTTTTTTCTTTTTTTTTTGTTGGGCCCAGGGGTCCAGTTCAGCTGAAGAAAGAATCTTCAAGGAGTCTTCAGGGATTCTTCGGTGAAGATTTTGGCACCAATACGAAGACTATCATTTTTCAAACTAGAGCATAGTCATTCATGTAATGATGGCCACCTCCGGCGATTCCGGAGGAAATCTTTAAGGGGTTTTTTTTTTTTTTTGGGCCCAGGGTCCAATTCAGCTGAAGAAAGAATCTTCAAGGAGTCTTCAGGATTCTTCGGTGAAGATTTTGCGCCAATACGAAGACTATCATTTTCTCAAACTAGAACATAGTCATTCATGTAATGATGGCTTTGAAATTGAAAAATGAACCTCGGCGATTCCGGAGGAAATCTTTGGTAGGGGGTCCTTTTTATTTTTTCGTGGGGCCCACGGGTCCAGTTCAGCTGAAGAAAGAATCTTCAAGGAGTCTTCAGGGATTCTTCGGTGAAGATTTTGGAGCCAATACGAAGACTATCATTTTCTCAAACTAGAGCATAGTCATTCATGTAATGATGGCTACCTCCTGCGATTCCGGAGGAAATCTTTGTAAGGGGTCCTTTTTTTTTTTTTTTTTTTTTTTTTGTGGGGCCCAGGGGTCCAATTCAGCTGAAGAAAGAATCTTCAAGGAGTCTTCAGGGATTCTTGGTGAAGATTTTGGCGCCAATACGAAGACTATCATTTTCTCAAACTAGAGCTTTAGTCATTCATGTAGAAAATGATGGCCACCTACCTGGCGATTCCGGAGGAAATCTTTGGTGAGGGTCCATTTTTTTTTTTTGTTGCCCTTTTTTGTTTTTTTAGCCCAGGGGTCCAATTCAGCTGAAGAAAGAATCTTCAAAGAGTCTTCAGGATTTTGGTGAAGATTTTGGAGCCAATACGAAGACTATCATTTTCAAACTAGAGCATAGTCATTCATAATGATGGCTACCTCCAAGCGATTCCGAGGAAATCTTTTGTAAGGGTCCTTTTTTTTTTTTTTTTTTTTTTTTTTTTTTTTTGACAGGCCCAGGTTCCAGTTCAGCTGAAGAAAGAATCTTCAAGGGAGTTTTCAGGGATTCTTCGGTGAAGATTTTGCCAATACGAAGACTATCATTTTCTCAAACTAGAGCATAGTCATTCATTTAATGATGGCCACCTCGGCGATTCCGGAGGAAATCTTTGAAGGGTAGTTTTTTTTTTTTTTTTTTGTGGGGCCCAGGGTCCAATTCAGCTGAAGAAAGAATCTTCAAGGAGTCTTCAGGGATTCTTCGGTGAAGATTTTGGAGCCAATACGAAGACTATCATTTCTCAAACTAGAGCATAGTCATTCATGTAATGATGGCTACCTCCGGCGATTCCGGAGGAAATCTTTGGTAAGGGTCCTTTTTTTTTTGGGGCCCAGGGGTCCAATTCAGCTGAAGAAAGAATCCTCAAGGAGTCTTCAGGGATTCTTCGGTGAATATTTTGGAGCCAATACGAAGACTATCATTTTCTCAAACTAGAGCATAGTCATTCATGTAATGATGGCCACCTCTGGCGATTCTGGAGGAAATCTTTGGTAAGGGGTCCTTTTTTGTTTTTTTTTTTTTGTTGGGCCCAGGGGTCCAGTTCAGCTGAAGAAAGAATCTTCAAGGAGTCTTCAGGGATTCTTCGGTGAAGATTTTGGCGCCAATACGAAGACTATCATTTTCTCAAACTAGAGCATAGTCATTCATGTAATGATGGCCACCTCCGGCGATTCCGGAGGGAAATCTTGGTAAGGGGTCCTTTTTTTTTTTTTTTGGGGCCCAGGGTCCAGTTCAGCTGAAGAAAGAATCTTCAAGGAGTCTTCAGGGATTCTTCGTGAAGATTTTGGCGCCAATACTAAGACTATCATTTTCTCAAACTAGAGCATAGTCATTCATGTAATGATGGCCACCGCGATTCCGGAGGAAATCTTATAAGGGGTCCTTTTTGTTTTGTTTTTTTTTGTGGGGCACAGGGTCCAGTTCAGCTGAAGAAAGAATCTTCAAGGAGTCTTCAGGATTCTTCGTGAAGATTTTGTAATATGAAGACTATCATTTTAAAACCAGAGCATAGTCATTCATGTAATGATGGCCACCTCCCGGCGATTCCGGAGGAAATCTTTGGAAAGGGGTTTGTTTTTTTTTTTTTTGTGGGGCCCAGGGGTCCAATTCAGCTGAAGAAAGAATCTTCAAAGGAGTCTTCAGGGATTCTTCGGTGAAGATTTTGGAGCCAATACGAAGACTATCATTTTCTCAAACTAGAGCATAGTCATTCATGTAATGATGGCTACCTCCGGCGATTCCGGAGGAAATCTTTGTTAAGGGGTCCTTTTTTTTTTTTTTTGGGGCCCAGGGGTCCAATTCAGCTGAAGAAAGAATCTTCATGAGTCTTCTAGGGATTCTTGGTGAAGATTTTGGTGCCAAACAAAGACTATCATTTTTCTCAAACTAGAGCTTAGTCATAAATGTAATTCATGTAGTGATGACACCTGTTATACTGCTGAAAGAGTCTTAAAGGTCTCCGGTGATTCCGAGGAAATCTTTGGCCAAGGGGTTTTTTTTTTTTTGTTTTTTTGTGGGGCCCAGGGGTCCAATTCAGCTGAAGAAAGAATCTTCAAGGAGTCTTCAGGATTCTTGGTGAAGATTTTGGAGCCAATGAAGACTATCATTTTCTCAAACTAGAGCATAGTCATTCATGTAATGATGGCTACTCCGCGATTCCGGGAGGAAATCTTTGGTAAGGGGTCCTTTTTTTTTTTTATGGGGCCCAGGGGTCCAGTTCAGCCGAAGAAAGAATCTTCAAGGAGTCTTCAGGATTTTTGGTGAAGATTTTGGCGCCAATACGAAGACTATCATTTTCTCAAACTAGAGCATAGTCATTCATGTAATGATGGCACCTCCGGTGATTCCGGAGGAAATCTTTGTAAAGGGTCCTTTTTGTTTTTTTTTTTGTGGGGCCCAGGGGTCCAGTTCAGCTGAAGAAAGAATCTTCAAGGAGTCTTCAGGGATTCTTCGGTGAAGATTTTGGAGCCAATACGAAGACTATCATTTTCTCAAACTAGAGCATAGTCATTCATGTAATGATGGCCACTCCGGCGATTCCGAGGAAATCTTTGTAAGGGGTCCTTTTTTTTTTTTTTTTTTTTTTTTTGTGGGGGCCCAGGTCCAGTTCAGCTGAAGAAAGAATCTTCAAGGAGTCTTCAGGGATTCTTGGTGAAGATTTTGGCGCCAATACGAAGACTATCATTTTCTCAAACTAGAGCATAGTCATTCATGTAATGATGGCCACCTCCGTGATTCTGGAGAAATCTTGTAAGGGTCCTTTTTGTTTTTTTTTTTTTTGTGTGGCCCAGGGGTCCAATTCAGCTGAAGAAAGAATCTTCAAGGAGTCTTCAGGGATTATTCGTGAATATTTTGGAGCCAATACGAAGACTATCATTTTCTCAAACTAGAGCATAGTCATTCTTGTAATGATGGCCACCTCCGGCGATTCCGAGGAAATCTTTGGTAGTGGGTCCTTTTTTTTTTTTTTTTTTTGGGGGGGCCCAGGGGTCCAGTTCAGCTGAAGAAAGAATCTTCAAGGAGTCTTCAGGGATTCTTCGGTGAAGATTTTGGCACCAATACAAAGACTATCATTTTCTCAAACTAGAGCATAGTCATTCATGTAATGATGGCCACCTCCGGCGATTCCGGAGGAAATCTTTGGTAAGGGGTCCTTTTTTTTTTTTTTTTTTGTGGGGGCCCAGGGGTCCAATTCAGCTGAAAAAAGAATCTTCAAGGAGTCTTCAGGGATTCTTCGGTGAAGATTTTGGCACCAATACTAAGACTATCATTTTCTCAAACTAGAGCATAGTCATAAAGGCTACTAGCTATATAAATGGTAGAAATTACCCTTGAAATTGAAAAATGACACCTGTTATACTGCTGAAGAAAGAGTCTTCAAGGAGTCTTCAGGGAATCTTTGGTGAGGATTTTGGAGCCAATATGAAGACTATCATTTTCTCAAACTAGAGCATAGTCATTCATGTAATGATGGCCACCTCCGGCGATTCCGGAGGAAATCTTTGGTAGGGGGTCCTTTTTTTTTTTTTCGTGGGGCCCAGGGGTCCAGGTCAGCTGAAGAAAGAATCTTCAATGAGTCTTCAGGAATTCTTCGGTGAAGTTTTTGGAGCCAATACGAACACTATCATTTTCTCAAACTAGAGCATAGTCATTCATGTCATGATGGCCAACTCCGGCGATACCGGAGGAAATCTTTGGTAAGGGGTCCTTTTTTTTTTTTTTTTTTTTGTGGGGCCCAGGAGTCCAATTCAGCTGAAGAAAGAATCTTCAAGGAGTCTTCAGGGATTCTTCGATAAAGATTTTGGCGCCAATACTAAGACTATCATTTTCTCAAACTAGAGCATAGTCATTCATGTAAAATGGCTACCTCCGCCATTCCAGAGGAAATCTAGGGTCCTTTTTTTTTTTTTTTTATAAATGGTGAAGAAAGGGGTCCTTTTGTTTTTGAAAATGTTGACACCTGTTATACTGCTGAAGAAAAATCTTCAAGGAGTCTTCAGGGAATCTTGGGTGATGATTTGGAGCCAATATGAAGACTATCATTTTCTCAAACTAGAGCATAGTCATTCATGTAATGATGGCCACCTCCGGCGATTCCGGAGGAAATCTTTGGTAAGGGGTCCTATTTTGTTTTTTTTTTGGGGCCCAGGGTCCAATTCAGCTGAAGAAAGAATCTTCAGGAGTCTTCAGGATTCTTCAGTGAATATTTTGGAGCCAATATGAAGACTATCATTTTCTCAAACTAGAGCATAGTCATAAATGATGGCCAGCGGCGATAGGAAATGATAGAAATTAGTCCTTTTTTTTTTTTTTTTTGAAAATGACACCTGTTATACTACTGAAGAAAGAAGTCTTCAAGGAGTCTTTAGGGAATCTTGGTGAAGATTTTGGCGCCAATACGAAGACTATCATTTTCTCAAACTAGAGCACAGTCATTCATGTAATGATGGCCCACCGCGATTCGAGGAAATCTTTGGTAAGGGGTCCTTTTTTTTTTTTTTTTTGGGCCCAGGGGTCCAATTCAGCTGAAGAAAGAATCTTCAAAGAGTCTTCAGGGATTCTTCAGTGAAGATTTTTGAGCCAATACGAAGACTATCATTTTCTCAAACTACAGCATAGTCATTCATGTAATGATGGCCACCTCCGCGATTCCGGAGGAAATCTTTTGTAAAGGGTCCTTTTTTTTTTTTTTTTTGTTGGGGCCCAGGGGTCCAGTTCAGCTGAAGAAAGAATCTTCAAAGGAGTCTTCAGGATTCTTCGGTGAAGATTTTGGGCCAATACGAAGACTATCATTTTCTCAAACTAGAGCATAGTCATTCATGTAATGATGGCTACCTCCGGCGATTCTGGAGGAAATCTTTGGTAAGGGTCTTTTTTTTTTTTTTTTGTGGGGCCCAGGGGTCCAATTCAGCTGAAGAAAGAATCTTCAAGGAGTCTTCAGGGATTCTCGGTGAAGATTTTGGGAGCCAATACTAAGACTATCATTTTCTCAAACCAGAGCATAGTCATGTAAAGGCTACCAGCTATATAAATGGTAGAAAATTACCCTTGAAATTTAAAAATGACACCTGTTATACTGCTGAAGAAAGAGTCTTCAAGGAGTCTTCAGGGAATCTTGGGTGAGGATTTTGGAAGCCAATACGAAGACTATCATTTTCTAAAACTAGAGCATAGTCATTCATGTAATGATGGCTACCTCTGGCGATTCCGGAGGAAATGTTTGGTAAGGGGTCCTTTTTTTTTTTTTGTGGGGCCCAGGGTCCAATTCAGCTGAAGAAAGAATCTTCAAAGAGTCTTCAGGGATTCTTCGGTGAAGATTTTGGAGCCAATACGAAGACTATCATTTTCTCAAACTAGAGCATAGTCATTCATGTAATGATGGCTACCTCCGGCGATTCCGGAGGAAATCTTTGGTAAGGGGTCCTTTTTGTTTTTTTTTTTTTTGGGCCCAGGGGTCCAGTTCAGCTGAAGAAAGAATCTTCAAGGGAGTCTTCAGGATTTTTCGGTGAAGATTTTGGCGCCAATACGAAGACTATCATTTTCTCAAACTAGAGCATAGTCATTCATGTAATGATGGCCACCTCCGGCAATTCCGGAGGAAATCTTGGTAAGGGGTCCTTTTTTTTTTTTTTTTGTTGGGCCCAGGGGTCCAATTCAGCTGAAGAAAGAATCTTCCAGGAGTCTTAGGGATTCTTCGGTGAAGATTTTGGAGCCAATACGAAGACTATCATTTTCTCAAACTAGAACATAGTCATTCATGTAATGATGGCTTACCTCCGGCGATTCTGGAGGAAATCTTTGGTAAGGGGTCCTTTTTTTTTTTTTTTTTTTTTTTTTTTTTTTTGTGGGGCCCAGGGGTCCAGTTCAGCTGAAGAAAGAATCTTCAAGGAGTCTTCAGGTATTCTTCGTGAAGATTTTGGCGCCAATACGAAGGCTATCATTTTCTCAAACTAGAGCATAGTCATTCATGTAATGATGGCCACCTCCGCGATTCCAGAGGAAATCTTTTGTATGGGTCCTTTTTGTTTTTTTTTTTTGTGGGGCCCAGGGTCCAATTCAGCTGAAGAAAGAATCTTTCAAGGAGTCTTCAGGGATTCTTTCGATGAAGATTTTGCGTAATACTAAGACTATCATTTTCAAACTAGAGCATAGTCATAAAGGCTACCAGCTATAAATGGTAGAAATTACCCTTGAAATTGAAAAATGACACCTGTTACACTGCTGAAGAAAGAGTCTTCAAGGAGTCTTCAGGGAATCTTCGGTGAGGATTTTGGAGCCAATATGAAGACTATCATTTTCTAAACCTAGAGCATAGTCATTCACGTAATGATGGCCACCTCCGGCGATTCCGGAGGAAATCTTGGTAAGGGGTCCTTTTTTTTTTTTTTTTTTTGTGGGGCCCAGGGTCCAATTCAGCTGAAGAAAGAATCTTCAAAGAGTCTTCAGGGATTCTTCGGTGAAGATTTTGGAGCCAATACGAAGACTATCATTTTCTCAAACTAGAGCATAGTCATTCATGTAATGATGGCTACCTCCGCGATTCCGGAGGAAATCTTTGGTAGGGTCCTTTTTTTTTTTTTTTTTTTTTTTTTTTTTTTGGGCCCAGGGTCCAGTTCAGCTGAAGAAAGAATCTTCAAGGAGTCTTCAGATTCTTCAGTGAAGATTTTGTGCCAATACGAAGACTATAATTTTCTCAAACTAGAGCATAGTCATTCATGTAATGATGGCACCTCCTCCGCATTCCGGAGGAAATCTTCGTAAGGGTCCCTTTTTTTTTTTTTTTTTGTGGGGCCCAGGGGTCCAATTCAGCTGAAGAAAGAATCTTCAAGGAGTCTTCAGGGATTCTTCGGTGAAGATTTTGGAGCCAATACAAGACTATCATTTTCTCAAACTAGAGCATAGTCATTCATGTAATGATACCACCTATAATTCCGGAGAAATCTTTTGCAAGGGTCCTTTTTTTTTTTTTTGAAATTGGGGCCCAGGGTCCAATTCATCTGAAGAAAGAATCTTCAAGGAGTCTTCAGATTCTTCGTGAAGATTTTGGAGCCAATATGAAGACTATCATTTTCTCAAACTAGAGCATAGTCATTCATGTAATGATGGCTACCGGCGATTCCGGAGGAAATCTTTCGGTAAGGGGTCCTTTTGTTTTTTTTGTGGGCCTAGGGGTCCAATTCAGCTGAAGAAAGAATCTTCAAGAGTCTTCAGGATTCTTCGTGAAGATTTTGGAGCCAATATGAAGACTATCATTTTCTCAAACTAGAGCATAGTCATTCATGTAATGATGGCCACCTCCGGCGATTCCGAGGAAATCTTTTGGTAAGGGTCCTTTTTTGTTTTTTTTTGGGGCCCAGGGTCCAATTCAGCTGAAGAAAGAATCTTCAATGAGTGTTCAGGATTCTTCGTGAAGATTTTGGTGCCAATATTTAAGACTATCATTTTCTCAAACTAGAGCATAGTCATTCATGTAATGATGGCCACCTCCGGCGATTCCGAGGAAATCTTTGGTAAGGGTCCTTTTTTTTTTTTTTTTGTGGGGCCCAGGGTCCAATTCAGCTGAAGAAAGAATCTTCAAGGAGTCTTCAGGATTCTTCGGTGAAGATTTTGGCGCCAATACGAAGACTATCATTTTCTCAAACTAGAATAGTCATTCATGTAATGATGGCCACCTCCGGCGATTCCGGATAAATCTTTGGTAGGTGATTTTTGTTTTTTTTTGGGGGGCCCAGGGTCCAATTCAGCTGAAGAAAGAATCTTCAAGGAGTCTTCAGGGATTCTTTTGGTGAAGATTTTGGAGCCAATATGAAGACTATCATTTTCTAAAACTAGAGCATAGTCATTCATGTAATGATGGCTACTCAGTGATTAAATGGAGAAATCTTTGCAAGGGGTCCGTTTTTTTTTTTTTTTTTGGGCCCAGGGTCCAATTCAGCTGAAGAAAGAATCTTCAAGGAGTCTTCAGGATTTTTGGTGAAGATTTTGGCACCAATACGAAGACTAACATTTTCTCAAACTAGAGCATAGTCATTCATGTAATGATGGCCACACTCCGGCGATTCCGGAGGAAATGTTTGTAAGGGGTCCTTTTTTTTTTTTTTTTGTAGGGCCCAGGGTCCAATTCAGCTGAAGAAAGAATCTTCAAAGAGTCTTCAGGGATTCTTTGGTGAAGATTTTGGAGCCAATACGAAGACTATCATTTTTCAAACTAGAGCATAACTAGAGCGATTAAAGGAAATCTTTAAGGGTCCTTTTTTGTTTTTTTGTTGGGCCCAGTGGTCCAATTCAGCTGAAGAAAGAATCTTCAAGGAGTCTTCAGGATTCTTCGTGAAGATTTTGAGGAAGACTATCATTTTTTCAAACTAAAGCATAGTCATTCATGTAATGATTTCCCGAGGAAATGTTTTAAGGGGTTTTTTTTTTTTTTTGTGGGGCCCAGGGGTCCAATTCAGCTGAAGAAAGAATCTTCAAGGGAGTCATCAGGATTCTTCGGTGAAGATTTTGGAGCCAAAAACGAAGACTATCATTTTCTCAAACTAGAGCATAGTCATTCATGTAATGATGGCCACCTCCGGCGATTCCAGAGGAAATCTTTGGTATGGGTCCTTTTTTTTTTTTTTTGTTGGGCCCAGGGGTCCAGTTCAGCTGAAGAAAGAATCTTCAAGGAGTCTTCAGGGATTCTTCAGTGAAGATTTTGGCGCCAATACTGAAGACTATCATTTTCTCAAACTAGAGCTTAGTCATTCATGTAATGATGGCCACCTCGGCCAGCTAGGAAATCTTGGTAAGGGTCCTTTTTGTTTTTTTTTTAGCCCAGGGTCCAATTCAGCTGAAGAAAGAATCTTCAAGGAGTCTTCAGGATTCTTGGTGAAGATTTTGGAGCCAATGTAAGACTATCATTTTCTCAAACTAGAGCATAGTTCATTCATGTAATGATGGCCTCCGCGATTCCGGAGGAAATCTTTGGTAAGGGGTCCTTTTTTTTTTTTGTTGGGCCCAGGGGTCCAGTTCAGCTGAAGAAAGAATCTTCAAGGAGTCTTCAGGGATTCTTCGGTGAAGATTTTGGCGCCAATACGAAGACTATCATTTTCTCAAACTAGAGCATAGTCATTCATGTAATGATGGCCACCTCCGGCGATTCAGAGGAAATCTTTGGTAAGGGTCCTTTTTGTTTTTTTTTTGTAGGGCCCAGGGGTCCAATTCAGCTGAAAAAGAATCTTCAAGGAGTCTTAGGATTCTTCGTGAAGATTTGCGCCAATACTAAGACTATCATTTTCTCAAACTATGAGCATAGTCCGGCATATCATGGTAATTTTTTTTGGCCTGTTACACTGCTGAAGAAAGAATCTTTAAGAGTCTTCGATTTCAGTGAAGATTTGGAGGAAATTTTTTCTAAACCTTTGTCATTATGATGGTCCTCCGGCGATTCCGGAGAGAAATTTTTGTTTTTTTTTGGGGCCCAGGGTCCAATTCAGCTAAAGAAAGAATCTTCAAGGAGTCTTCAGGATTCTTCGGTGAAGATTTTGGAGCCAATACGAAGACTATCATTTTCTCAAACTAGAGCATAGTCATTCATGTAATGATGGCCACCTCCGGCGATTCCGAGGAAATCTTTTGGTGGGGTCTTTTTTTTTTTTTTTTTTTTTGTGGGGCCCAGGGGTCCAGTTCAGCTGAAGAAAGAATCTTCAAGGAGTCTTCAGGGATTTTTTGGTGAAGATTTTGCGCCAATACGAAGACTATCATTTTCTCAAACTAGAGCATAGTCATTCATGTAATGATGGCCACCTCCGGCGATTCGGAGGAAATCTTTGGTAGGGGGTCCCTTTTTTTTTTTTTTTGTGGGGCCCAGGGGTCCAGTTCAGCTGAAGAAAGAATCTTCAAGGAGTCTTCAGGGATTCTTCGGTGAAGATTTTGGAGCCAATACTAAGACTATCATTTTCTCAAACTAGAGCATAGTCATAAAGGCTACCAGCTATATAAATGGTAGAAATTACCCTCTTTTTTTGAAAATGACACCTGTTATATTGCTGAAGAAAGAGTCTTCAAGGAGTCTTCAGGGATTCTTCAGTGAAGATTTGGAGCCAATATGAAGACTATCATTTTCTCAAACTAGAGCATAGTCATTCATGTAATGATACCACTCCGGCGATTCCAGAGGAAATCTTTGCAAGGGTTTTTTTTTTTTTTTTTGTGGGGCCCAGGGTTACCAGCTGAAGAAAGAATCTTCAAAGAGTCTTCAGGATTCTTCGGTGAAGATTTTGGAGCCAATACGAAGACTATCATTTTCAAACTAGAGCATAGTCATTCATGTAATGATGGCAACTCCGCGATTCCGGAGGAAATCTTTGGTAAGGGGTCCTTTTGTTTTTTTTTTTTGGGGCCCAGGGGTCCAGTTCAGCTGAAGAAAGAATCTTCAAGGAGTCTTGAGGGATTTTCGGTGAAGATTTTGAGCCAACATGAAGACTATCATTTTTCAAACTAGAGCATAGTCATTCATGTAATGATGGCCACCTCCGGCGATTCCGGAGGAAATCTTTGGTAAGGGTCCTTTTTTTTTTTTTTTTGTGGGGCCCAGGGTCCAGTTCAGCTGAAGAAAGAATCTTCAAGGAGTCTTCAGGGGATTCTTTGGTGAAGATTTTGGAGCCACATGAAGACTATCATTTTCTCAAACTAGAGCATAGTCATTCATGTAATGATGGCACTTCTGGCGATTCCGGAGGAAATTTTTGTAAGGGTCCTTTTTTTTTTTTTTTTTTTTTGGGGCCCAGGGGTCCAATTCAGCTGAAGAAAGAATCTTCAAGGAGTCTTCAGGATTCTTCGGTGAAGATTTTGGAGCCAATACGAAGACTATCATTTTCTCAAACTAGAGCATAGTCATTCATGTAATGATGGCCACCTCCGGCGATTCCGGAGGAAATCTTTGGTAAGAGGTCCTTTTTTTTTTTTTTTTGTGGGGCCCAGGGGTCCAATTCAGCTGAAGAAAGAATCTTCAAGGAGTCTTCAGGGATTCTTCGGTGAAGATTTGCGCCAATACGAAGACTATCATTTTCTCAAACTAGAATAGTCATTCATGTAATGATGGCCACCTCCAGCGATTCTGGAGGAAATCTTTGGTAGGGGGTCCTTTTTTTTTTTTTGTGGGGCCCAGGGGTCCAGTTCAGCTGAAGAAAGAATCTTCAAGGAGTCTTCAGGATTTTTGGTGAAGATTTTAGAGCCAATATGAAGACTATCATTTTTCTCAAACTAGAGCATAGTCATTCATGTAATGATGGCCACCTCCGGCGATTCCGGAGGAAATCTTTGGTAAGGGGTCCTTTTTTTTTTTTTTTTTTGGGGGCCCAGGGGTCCAATTCAGCTGAAGAAAGAATCTTCAAGGAGTCTTCAGGGATTCTTCAGTGAAGATTTTGGAGCCAATACTAAGACTATCATTTTCTCAAACTAGAGCATAGTCATAAAGGCTACCAGCTATATAAATGGTAGGAAATCTTTTACCCTGAAATTGAAAATGACACCTAGGGTTATACTGCTGAAGAAAGAATCTTCAAGGAGTCTTCAGGGAATCTTAAGAAGATTTTGGAGCCAATATGAAGACTATCATTTTCTAAAACTAGAGCATAGTCATTCATGTAATGATGGCAACTCCGGCGATTCCAGAGGAAATGTTTGTAAGGGGTC
>NW_027100728.1:1229251-1249250 GCF_040412425.1 Macrobrachium rosenbergii
GGCTCCAAAATCTTCACCCAAGATTCCCTGAAGACTCCTTGAAGATTCTTTCTTCAGCTTTCTTCAGCACAAAAAAAAAATAACAGGACCCATTTTTCAGATTTCCTCGGAATTTCTACCATGGCCATCATTACATGAATGACTATGCTCTAGTTTGAGAAAATGATAGTCTTCGTATTGGCTCCAAAATCTTCACCGAAGAATCCCTGAAGACTCCTTGAAGATTCTTTCTTCAGCTGAATTGGACCCCTGGGCCCCCAAAAAAAAAAAAAAAAAAAAAGGACCCTTACCAAAGATTTCCTCCGGAATCGCCGGAGGTGGCCATCATTACATGAATGACTATGCTCTAGTTTTGAAAATGATAGTCTTCGTATTGGCTCCAAAATCTTCACCGAAGAATCCCTGAAGACTCCTTGAAGATTCTTTCTTCAGCTGAACTGGACCCCTGGGCCCCAAAAAAAAAAAAAAAAAAAAAAAGGACCCCTTACCAAAGATTTCCTCCGGAATCGCCGGAGGTGGCCATCATTACATGAATGACTATGCTCTAGTTTGAGAAAATGATAGTCTTCGTATTGGCTCCAAAATCTTCACCGAAGAATCCCTGAAGACTCCTTGAAGATTCTTTCTTCAGCTGAATTGGACCCCTGGGCCCCAAAAAAAAAAAAAAAAAAAAAAGGACCCCTTACCAAAGATTTCCTCAGAATCGCCGGAGGTAGCCATCATTACATGAATGACTATGCTCTAGTTTGAGAAAATGATAGTCTTCGTATTGGCTCCAAAATCTTCACCGAAGAATCCCTGAAGACTCCTTGAAGATTCTTTCTTCAGCTGAATTGGACCCCTGGGCCCCCCAAAAAAAAAAAAAAAAAGGACCCTTACCAAAGATTTCCTCCGGAATCGCCGGAGGTAGCCATCATTACATGAATGACTATGCTCTAGTTTTGAAAATGATAGTCTTCGTATTGGCTCCAAAATCTTCACCGAAGAATCCCTGAAGACTCCTTGAAGATTCTTTCTTCAGCTGAACTGGACCCCTGGGCCCCACAAAAAAAAAAAAAAAAAAAAGGACCCCTTACCAAAGATTTCCTCCGGAATCGCCGGAGGTGGCCATCATTACATGAATGACTATGCTCTAGTTTGAGAAAATGATAGTCTTCGTATTGGCTCCAAAATCTTCACCGAAGAATCCCTGAAGACTCCTTGAAGATTCTTTCTTCAGCTGAATTGGACCCCTGGGCCCCAAAAAAAAAAAAGGAGGACCCCTTACAAAGATTTCCTCCGGAATCGCGGAGGTGGCCATCATTACATGAATGACTATGCTCTAGTTTGAGAAAATGATAGTCTTCATATTGGCTCCAAAATCTTCACCCAAGATTCCCTGAAGACTCCTTGAAGATTCTTTCTTCAGCTGTATGGACCCAGGTGCCCCACAAAAAAAAAAAAAAAGGAATTTCTACAAAGATTTCCTCCGGAATCGCTGGTAGCCATCATTACATGAATGACTATGCTCTAGTTTGAGAAAATGATAGTCTTCGTATTGGCGCCAAAATCTTCACCGAAGAATCCCTGAAGACTCCTTGAAGATTCTTTCTTCAGCTGAATTGGACCCCTGGGCCCCACAAAAAAAAAAAAAAAAAAAAAGGACCCCTTACCAAAGATTTCCTCCGGAATCGCCGGAGGTAGCCATCATTACATGAATGACTATGCTCTAGTTTGAGAAAATGATAGTCTTCGTATTGGCTCCAAAATCTTCACCGAAGAATCCCTGAAGACTCCTTGAAGATTCTTTCTTCAGCTGAATTGGACCCCTGGGCCCCAAAAAAAAAAAAACAAAAAAGGACCCCTTACCAAAGATTTCCTCCGGAATCGCCGGAGGTGGCCATCATTACATGAATGACTATGCTCTAGTTTGAGAAAATGATAGTCTTCGTATTGGCTCCAAAATCTTCACCCGAAGAATCCCTGAAGACTCCTTGAAGATTCTTTCTTCAGCTGAATTGGACCCCTGGTGTCATTTTTCAAAAAAAAGGGATTACCAAAGATTTCCTCCGGAATCGCCTGGTAGCCATCATTACATGAATGACTAAGCTCTAGTTTGAGAAAATGATAGTCTTAGTATTGGCGCCAAAATCTTCACCGAAGTATCCCTGAAGACTCCTTGAAGATTCTTTCTTCAGCTGAACTGGACCCCTGGCCCCCAAAAAAAAAGGACCCCTTACCAAAGATTTCCTCCGGAATCGCCGGAGGTGGCCATCATTACATGAATGACTATGCTCTAGTTTGAGAAAATGATAGTCTTCGTATTGGCGCCAAAATCTTCACCGAAGAATCCCTGAAGACTCCTTGAAGATTCTTTCTTCAGCTGAACTGGACCCCTGGGCCCCACAAAAAAAAAAAAAAAAAAAAAGGACCCCTTACCAAAGATTTCCTCCGGAATCGCCGGAGGTTGCCATCATTACATGAATGACTATGCTCTAGTTTGAAAATGATAGTCTTCGTATTGGCTCCAAAATCTTCACCGAAGAATCCCTGAAGACTCCTTTGAAGATTCTTTCTTCAGCTGAATTGGACCCCTGGGCCCCACAAAAAAAAAAAAAAAAAAAAAGGACCCCTTACCAAGATTTCCTCCGGAATCGCCGGAGGTGGCCATCATTACATGAATGACTATGCTCTAGTTTGAGAAAATGATAGTCTTCATATTGGCTCCAAAATCTTCACCCAAGATTCCCTGAAGACTCCTTGAAGATTCTTTCTTCAGCTGTATGGACCCCAGGTGTCATTTTTCAATTTCAAGGGTACCAAAATTTCTACCATTTAGGTAGCCATCATTAGCATGAATGACTATGCTCTAGTTTGAGAAAATGATAGTCTTAGTATTGGCGCCAAAATCTTCACCGAAGAATCCCTGAAGACTCCTTGAAGATTCTTTCTTCAGCTGAATTGGACCCCTGGGCCCCAAAAAAAAAAAAAAAAAAAAAAAAAAAGGACCCCTTACCAAAGATTTCCTCCGGAATCGCCGGAGGTGGCCATCATTACATGAATGACTATGCTCTAGTTTGAGAAAATGATAGTCTTCGTATTGGCTCCAAAATCTTCACCGAAGAATCCCTGAAGACTCCTTGAAGATTCTTTCTTCAGCTGAACTGGACCCCTGGGCCCCACAAAAAAAAAAAAAAAAAAAAAAAAAGGACCCCTTACCAAAGATTTCCTCCGGAATCGCCGGAGGTGGCCATCATTACATGAATGACTATGCTCTAGTTTGAGAAAATGATAGTCTTCGTATTGGCTCCAAAATCTTCACGAAGAATCCCTGAAGACTCCTTGAAGATTCTTTCTTCAGCTGAATTGGACCCCTGGGCCCCACAAAAAAAAAAAAAAAAAAAGGACCCCTTACCAAAGATTTCCTCCGGAATCGCCGGAGGTAGCCATCATTACATGAATGACTATGCTCTAGTTTGAGAAAATGATAGTCTTCGTATTGGCGCCAAAATCTTCACCGAAGAATCCCTGAAGACTCCTTGAAGATTCTTTCTTCAGCTGAACTGGACCCCTGGGCCCCACAAAAAAAAAAAAAAAAAAGGACCCCTTACCAAAGATTTCCTCCGGAATCGCCGGAGGTAGCCATCATTACATGAATGACTATGCTCTAGTTTGAGAAAATGATAGTCTTCGTATTGGCTCCAAAATCTTCACCGAAGAATCCCTGAAGACTCCTTGAAGATTCTTTCTTCAGCTGAATTGGACCCCTGGGCCCCACAAAAAAAAAAAAAAAAAAAAGGACCCCTTACCAAAGATTTCCTCCGGAATCGCCGGAGGTGGCCATCATTACATGAATGACTATGCTCTAGTTTGAGAAAATGATAGTCTTCGTATTGGCTCCAAATCTTCACCGAAGAATCCCTGAAGACTCCTTGAAGATTCTTTCTTCAGCTGAAGTGGACCCCTGGGTGTCAAAAAAAAAAAAAAAAAAGGAATTACCAAAGATTTCCTCCGGAATAGCTGGTAGCCATCATTACATGAATGACTATGCTCTAGTTTGAGAAAATGATAGTCTTCGTATTGGCTCCAAAATCTTCACCGAAGAATCCCTGAAGACTCCTTGAAGATTCTTTCTTCAGCTGAATTGGACCCCTGGGCCCCACAAAAAAAAAAAAAAAAGGACCCCTTACCAAAGATTTCCTCCGGAATCGCCGGAGGTAGCCATCATTACATGAATGACTATGCTCTAGTTTTGAAAATGATAGTCTTCGTATTGGCGCCAAAATCTTCACCGAAGAATCCCTGAAGACTCCTTGAAGATTCTTTCTTCAGCTGAACTGGACCCCTGGCCCCAAAAAAAAAAAAAAAAAAAAGGACCCCTTACCAAAGATTTCCTCCGGAATCGCCGGAGGTAGCCATCATTACATGAATGACTATGCTCTAGTTTGAGAAAATGATAGTCTTCGTATTGGCGCCAAAATCTTCACCGAAGAATCCCTGAAGACTCCTTGAAGATTCTTTCTTCAGCTGAACTGGACCCCTGGGCCCCACAAAAAAAAAAAAAAAAAAAAGGACCCCTTACCAAAGATTTCCTCCGGAATCGCCGGAGGTAGCCATCATTACATGAATGACTATGCTCTAGTTTGAGAAAATGATAGTCTTCGTATTGGCTCCAAAATATTCACCGAAGAATCCCTGAAGACTCCTTGAAGATTCTTTCTTCAGCTGAATTGGACCCCTGGCCCCCAAAAAAAAAAAAAAAAAGGACCCCTTACCAAAGATTTCCTCCGGAATCGCGGAGGTAGCCATCATTACATGAATGACTATGCTCTAGTTTGAGAAAATGATAGTCTTCGTATTGGCGCCAAAATCTTCACCGAAGAATCCCTGAAGACTCCTTGAAGATTCTTTCTTCAGCTGAACTGGACCCCTGGGCCCCACAAAAAAAAAAAAAAGGACCCCTTACCAAAGATTTCCTCCGGAATCGCCGGAGGTAGCCATCATTACATGAATGACTATGCTCTAGTTTGAGAAAATGATAGTCTTCGTATTGGCGCCAAAATCTTCACCGAAGAATCCCTGAAGACTCCTTGAAGATTCTTTCTTCAGCTGAACTGGACCCCTGGGCCCCCAAAAAAAAAAAAAAAAAAAAGGACCCCTTACAAAGATTTCCTCCGGAATCGCCGGAGGTAGCCATCATTACATGAATGACTATGCTCTAGTTTGAAAATGATAGTCTTCGTATTGGCTCCAAAATCTTCACCGAAGAATCCCTGAAGACTCCTTGAAGATTCTTTCTTCAGCTGAATTGGACCCCTGGGCCCCACAAAAAAAAAAAAAACAAAAAAGGACCCCTTACCAAAGATTTCCTCCGGAATCGCCGGAGGTAGCCATCATTACATGAATGACTATGCTCTAGTTTGAGAAAATGATAGTCTTCGTATTGGCTCCAAAATCTTCTCACGAAAGATTCCCTGAAGACTCCTTGAAGATTCTTTCTTCAGCTGAATTGGACCCCTGGGCCCCAAAAAAAAAAAAAAAAAAAATTTCAAGATTTCCTCGGAATCGCCGGAGCTGGCCATCATTACATGAATGACTATGCTCTAGTTTGAGAAAATGATAGTCTTAGTATTGGCGCCAAAATCTTCACCGAAGAATCCCTGAAGACTCCTTGAAGATTCTTTCTTCAGCTGAACTGGACCCCTGGGCCCCACAAAAAAAAAAAAAAAAAAAAGGACCCTTACCAAAGATTTCCTCCGGAATCGCCGGAGGTGGCCATCATTACATGAATGACTATGCTCTAGTTTGAGAAAATGATAGTCTTCGTATTGGCTCCAAAATCTTCACCGAAGAATCCCTGAAGACTCCTTGAAGATTCTTTCTTCAGCTGAACTGGACCCCTGGGCCCCACAAAAAAAAAAAAAAAAAAGGACCCCTTACCAAAGATTTCCTCCGGAATCGCCGGAGGTGGCCATCATTACATGAATGACTATGCTCTAGTTTGAGAAAATGATAGTCTTCGTATTGGCGCCAAAATCTTCACCGAGGAATCCCTGAAGACTCCTTGAAGATTCTTTCTTCAGCTGAACTGGACCCCTGGGCCCCACAAAAAAAAAAAAAAAAAGGACCCCTTTAGCAAAGATTTCCTCCGGAATCGCAGGAGGTAGCCATCATTACATGAATGACTATGCTCTAGTTTGAGAAAATGATAGTCTTCGTATTGGCTCCAAAATCTTCACCGAAAGATCCCTGAAGACTCCTTGAAGATTCTTTCTTCAGCTGAACTGGACCCCTGGGCCCCCAAAAAAAAAAAAAAAGGACCCTTACCAAAGATTTCCTCCGGAATCGCCGGAGGTAGCCATCATTACATGAATGACTATGCTCTAGTTTGAGAAAATGATAGTCTTCGTATTGGCTCCAAAATCTTCACCGAAGAATCCCTGAAGACTCCTTGAAGATTCTTTCTTCAGCTGAATTGGACCCTGGGCCCCAAAAAAAAAAAAAAAAAAAGGACCCCTTACCAAAGATTTCCTCCGGAATCGCCGGAGGTAGCCATCATTACATGAATGACTATGCTCTAGTTTGAGAAAATGATAGTCTTCGTATTGGCTCCAAAATCTTCACCGAAGAATCCCTGAAGACTCCTTGAAGATTCTTTCTTCAGCTGAACTGGACCCCTGGTGTCAAAAAAAAAAAAAAAAAAAAAGGACCCCTTTCAAAGATTTCCTCCGGAATCGCGGAGGTAGCCATCATTACATGAATGACTATGCTCTAGTTTGAGAAAATGATAGTCTTCGTATTGGCTCCAAAATCTTCACCGAAGAATCCCTGAAGACTCCTTGAAGATTCTTTCTTCAGCTGAATTGGACCCCTGGGCCCCAACAAAAAAAAAAAAAAAAAGGACCCTTACCAAAGATTTCCTCCGGAATCGCCGGAGGTGCCATCATTACATGAATGACTATGCTCTAGTTTTGAAAATGATAGTCTTCGTATTGGCCAAAATCTTCACCGAAGAATCCCTGAAGACTCCTTGAAGATTCTTTCTTCAGCTGAACTGGACCCTGGGCCCCAAAAAAAAAAAAAAAAGGACCCAAGATTTGCCAAAGGACCTTTCCTACCATTTATATAGCTGGTAGCCATCATTACATGAATGACTATGCTCTAGTTTGAAAATGATAGTCTTCGTATTGGCTCCAAAATCTTCACCGAAGAATCCCTGAAGACTCCTTGAAGATTCTTTCTTCAGCTGAATTGGACCCCTGGGCCCCAAAAAAAAAAAAAAAAAAAAAAAGGACCCCTTACCAAAGATTTCCTCCGGAATCGCCGGAGGTAGCCATCATTACATGAATGACTATGCTCTAGTTTGAGAAAATGATAGTCTTCGTATTGGCTCCAAAATCTTCACCGAAGAATCCCTGAAGACTCCTTGAAGATTCTTTCTTCAGCTGAACTGGACCCCAGGTGTCAAAAAAAAAAAAAAAAGGACCCCTTACCAAAGATTTCCTCCGGAATCGCCGGAGGTGGCCATCATTACATGAATGACTATGCTCTAGTTTGAGAAAATGATAGTCTTCGTATTGGCTCCAAAATCTTCACCGAAGAATCCCTGAAGACTCCTTGAAGATTCTTTCTTCAGCTGAATTGGACCCCTGGGCCCCACAAAAAAAAAAAAAAAAAAGGACCCCTTACCAAAGATTTCCTCCGGAATCGCCGGAGGTAGCCATCATTACATGAATGACTATGCTCTAGTTTGAGAAAATGATAGTCTTCGTATTGGCTCCAAAATCTTCACCGAAGAATCCCTGAAGACTCCTTGAAGATTCTTTCTTCAGCTGAACTGGACCCCTGGGCCCCACAAAAAAAAAAAAAAAAAAAAGGACCCTTACCAAAGATTTCCTCCGGAATCGCCGGAGGTAGCCATCATTACATGAATGACTATGCTCTAGTTTGAGAAAATGATAGTCTTCGTATTGGCTCCAAAATCTTCACACCGAAGAATCCCTGAAGACTCCTTGAAGATTCTTTCTTCAGCTGAATTGGACCCCTGGGCCCCAAAAAAAAAAAAAAAAAACAAAAAGGACCCTTACCAAAGATTTCCTCCGGAATCGCGGAGGTAGCCATCATTACATGAATGACTATGCTCTAGTTTTGAAAATGATAGTCTTCGTATTGGCGCCAAAATCTTCACCGAAGAATCCCTGAAGACTCCTTGAAGATTCTTTCTTCAGCTGAACTGGACCCCTGGGCCCCAAAAAAAAAAAAAAAAAGGACCCCTTACCAAAGATTTCCTCCGGAAATCGCGGAGGTAGCCATCATTACATGAATGACTATGCTCTAGTTTGAGAAAATGATAGTCTTCGTATTGGCTCCAAAATCTTCACCGAAGAATCCCTGAAGACTCCTTGAAGATTCTTTCTTCAGCTGAATTGGACCCCTGGGCCCCAAAAAAAAAAAAAAAAAAAAAAAAAAGGACCCCTTACCAAAGATTTCCTCCGGAATCGCGGAGGTAGCCATCATTACATGAATGACTATGCTCTAGTTTGAGAAAATGATAGTCTTCGTATTGGCTCCAAAATCTTCACCGAAGATTCCCTGAAGACTCCTTGAAGATTCTTTCTTCAGCTGAATTGGACCCCTAACAGGTGTCATTTTTCAAAAAAGGGTAATTTCAAAGATTTCCTCCGGAATAGCTGGTAGCCATCATTACATGAATGACTATGCTCTAGTTTGAAAATGATAGTCTTCGTATTGGCTGGAAAAATCTTCACCGAAGAATCCCTGAAGACTCCTTGAAGATTCTTTCTTCAGCTGAATTGGACCCCTGGGCCCCACAAAAAAAAAAAAAAAAAAAAAAAGGACCCCTTACCAAAGATTTCCTCCGGAATCCGGAGGTAGCCATCATTACATGAATGACTATGCTCTAGTTTGAGAAAATGATAGTCTTCGTATTGGCTCCAAAATCTTCACCGAAGAATCCTGAAGACTCCTTGAAGATTCTTTCTTCAGCTGAACTGGACCCCTGGGCCCCACGAAAAAAAAAAAAAGGACCCCTTACCAAAGATTTCCTCCGGAATCGCCGGAGGTAGCCATCATTACATGAATGACTATGCTCTAGTTTGAGAAAATGATCGTCTTCGTATTGGCTCCAAAATCTTCACCGAAGAATCCCTGAAGACTCCTTGAAGATTCTTTCTTCAGCTGAATTGGACCCTGGCCCCACAAAAAAAAAAAAAAAAAAAAAAAAGGACCCCTTACCAAAGATTTCCTCCGGAATCGCCGGAGGTAGCCATCATTACATGAATGACTATGCTCTAGTTTGAGAAAATGATAGTCTTCGTATTGGCGCCAAAATCTTCACCGAAGAATCCCTGAAGACTCCTTGAAGATTCTTTCTTCAGCTGAACTGGACCCTGGGCCCCACAAAAAAAAAAAAAAAGGACCCCTTACCAAAGATTTCCTCCGGAATCGCCGGAGTAGCCATCATTACATGAATGACTATGCTCTAGTTTGAAAATGATAGTCTTCGTATTGGCTCCAAAATCTTCACCGAAGAATCCCTGAAGACTCCTTGAAGATTCTTTCTTCAGCTGAACTGGACCCCTGGGCCCCAAAAAAAAAAAAAAAAAAGGACCCCTACCAAAGATTTCCTCCGGAATCGCCGGAGGTAGCCATCATTACATGAATGACTATGCTCTAGTTTGAGAAAATGATAGTCTTCGTATTGGCTCCAAAATCTTCACCGAAGAATCCCTGAAGACTCCTTGAAGATTCTTTCTTCAGCTGAATTGGACCCCTGGGCCCCCAAAAAAAAAAAAAAAAAAAAAAAGGACCCCTTACCAAAGATTTCCTCCGGAATCGCCGGAGGTAGCCATCATTACATGAATGACTATGCTCTAGTTTGAGAAAATGATAGTCTTCGTATTGGCTCAAAATCTTCACCGAAGAATCCCTGAAGACTCCTTGAAGATTCTTTCTTCAGCTGAATGGACCCCTGGGTCATTTTCAAAAAAAAAGGAATTTCTACCAAAGATTTCCTCCGGAATCGCTGGTAGCCATCATTACATGAATGACTATGCTCTAGTTTGAGAAAATGATAGTCTTCGTATTGGCTCCAAAATCTTCACCGAAGAATCCCTGAAGACTCCTTGAAGATTCTTTCTTCAGCTGAATTGGACCCCTGGGCCCCAAAAAAAAAAAAAAAAAAAAAAAAAGGACCCCTTACCAAAGATTTCCTCCGGAATCGCCGGAGGTGGCCATCATTACATGAATGACTATGCTCTAGTTTGAGAAAATGATAGTCTTCGTATTGGCTCCAAAATCTTCACCGAAGAAGAATCCTGAAGACTCCTTGAAGATTCTTTCTTCAGCTGAATTGGACCCCTGGGCCCCACAAAAAAAAAAAAACAAAAAGGACCCTTACCAAAGATTTCCTCCGGAATCGCCGGAGGTAGCCATCATTACATGAATGACTATGCTCTAGTTTGAGAAAATGATAGTCTTCGTATTGGCGCCAAAATCTTCACCGAAGAATCCCTGAAGACTCCTTGAAGATTCTTTCTTCAGCTGAATTGGACCCCTGGGCCCCACAAAAAAAAAAAAAAAAAAGGACCCCTTACCAAAGATTTCCTCCGGAATCGCGGAGGTGGCCATCATTACATGAATGACTATGCTCTAGTTTGAGAAAATGATAGTCTTCGTATTGGCGCCAAAATCTTCACCGAAGAATCCCTGAAGACTCCTTGAAGATTCTTTCTTCAGCTGAACTGGACCCCTGGGCCCCAAAAAAAAAAAAAAAAAAAAAAAGGACCCTTACCAAAGATTTCCTCGGAATCGCCGGAGGTAGCCATCATTACATGAATGACTATGCTCTAGTTTGAGAAAATGATAGTCTTCGTATTGGCTCCAAAATCTTCACCGAAGAATCCCTGAAGACTCCTTGAAGATTCTTTCTTCAGCTGAATTGGACCCCTGGGCCCCAAAAAAAAAAAAAAAAAAAGGACCCCTTACCAAAGATTTCCTCCGGAATCGCCGGAGGTAGCCATCATTACATGAATGACTATGCTCTAGTTTGAGAAAATGATAGTCTTCGTATTGGCTCCAAAATCTTCACCGAAAAAATCCTGAAGACTCCTTGAAGATTCTTTCTTCAGCTGAACTGGACCCCTGGGCCCCAAAAAAAAAAAAAAGGACCCCTTACCAAAGATTTCCTCCGGAATCGCCGGAGGTAGCCATCATTACATGAATGACTATGCTCTAGTTTGAGAAAATGATAGTCTTCGTATTGGCTCCAAAATCTTCACCGAAGAATCCCTGAAGACTCCTTGAAGATTCTTTCTTCAGCTGAATTGGACCCCTGGGCCCCCAAAAAAAAAAAAAAAAAAAGGACCCCTTACCAAAGATTTCCTCCGGAATCGCCGGAGGTAGCCATCATTACATGAATGACTATGCTCTAGTTTGAGAAAATGATAGTCTTCGTATTGGCTCCAAAATCTTCACGAAGAATCCCCTAGAACTCTTGAAGATTCTTGCTACATTTGAATTGGACCACTGGGCTAACAAAAAAAAAAAAAAAAAAAACAAGAGGACTCATACAAGATTTCCTCAGAATGCGCGGAGTGGCCATCATTACATGAATGACTATACTCTAGTTTGAAATAGTCTTCATGGTAATTGCAAAATCTTCTCGAAGAAAGAATCCTGAAGACTCCTTGAAGATTCTTTCTTCAGCTGAACCTAGGACACCTGGGCTACCAAAAAAACAAAAGAAAAGACCATTACCAAAGCTCTTTTTGAGAAGAATCTTCCGATTAAGTTTGTCATCATTACATGAATGACTTATACTCTAGTTCAACTAAAATGATAGTCTTAGCTAAACAAACGGCAAAATCTTGGAATGCCGGGAAGCCATCAATTGAATGAGACTCTAGTTTAAAGAAAAGATATTCTTTCTACAAAAATAGACTTATTATTCTACAAAATTGAAAAAAAAAAAAAAAGCAAAAGATTTCCAATGATTTCCTCTGGAATCGCCGGAGGTTCCATCACTAAACATGAATGACTACACTTCTAGTTTAAGAAAATGATCAGTCTTCTAATGGCCTCCAAAATCTTCAACCGAAAAGAATCCCTGAAGACTCTTGAATTCTTTCTTCAGATTGAACTGGACCCCTAGGCCCACAAAAAAACAAAAGACCCCTTGCAACATCTGTCCTCCGGAATCTGCCGGAAGTAGCCATCATACATGAATGACTATGCTCTAGTTTGAGAAAATGATAGTCTTCTTAATGGCGCAAAATCTCACCGAAAGAATCCCTGACAAGACTCTTTGAGATTCTTTCTTCAGCTGAACTGGACCCCTGGGCTAAAAAAAAAAAAAAAAAAAAAAACAAAAAGGACCCTGTAAAGATTTCCAAGTTCGGAATTTTGAGGTAGCCATCATTACATGAATGACTATCTGCTCTAGTTTGAAAATGATAGTCTGTGTGGCAAATCTTAAAAACTCTTTGAGATTCTTTCTTCAGTTAATTGGACCCTCAACAAAACCTTGAAGATTCTTTCTTCAGCTGAACTGGACCCCTGGGGCCCCAAATGAAAAAAACAAAAAAGGACCCTTTAGTGGCTGAATCCTCAAGATTTCCCCGGAATCAAACTCTTTCTTCAGCCATCATTTTTACATCAAGTCTTTCTACCTCTAGTTTGAGAATGCTCTAGTTTGAAAATGACAGTCTTAGTATTGGTGCCAAAATCTTCACGAAGAATCCTAGAAGACTCCTTGAAAGATTCTTTCTTCCAGCTGAACTGGACCCTAGGCCCCACAAAAAAAAAGGACCCCTACCTGAATTTCCTCCGGAATCGCCGGAGAAGGTAGCCATCATTATGAATGACTATGCTCTAGTTTTGAAAATGATAGTCTTCTACAAAAATTGGTTTCAAAATCTTCACGAAAATCCTAGAAGACTCCTTGAAGATTCTTTCTTCAGCTGAATTGGACCCCTGGGGCTAACAAAAAAAAACAAAAAGGACCCTTACCAAAGATTTCCTCCGGAATGTCTTGGAGGACCCATCATTACATGAATGACTATGCTCTAGTTGATGAAAATGATAGTCTTCGTATTGGCTCCAAAATCTTCACCGAAGAATCTGAAGACTCCTTGAAAGATTCTTTCTTCAGCTGAATTGGACCCCTGGGCCCAACAATAAAAAAAAAAAAAAAAAAGGACCAGATTCAAAACCAAAGATTTCCTCCGGAATCGCCGGAGGTGGCCATCATTACATGAATGACTATGCTCTAGTTTGAGAAAATGATAGTCTTCGTATTGGCGCCAAAATCTTCACCGAAGAATCCTGAAGACTCCTTGAAGATTCTTTCTTCAGCTGAACTGGACCCCTGGGCCCAAAAAAAAAAATCAAAAAAAAAAGGACCCCTTACCAAGATTTCCTCCGGAATCACGGAGAGTAGCCATCATTACATGAATGACTATGCTCTAGTTTTGAAAATGATAGTCTTCGTATTGGCAACCAAAATCTTCACCGAAGAATCCCTGAAGACTCCTTGAAGATTCTTTCTTCAGCTGAATTGGACCCCTGGGCCCCCAAAAAAAAAAAAAGGACCCCTTACCAAAGATTTCCTCCGGAATCGCCGGAGGTAGCCATCATTACATGAATGACTATGCTCTAGTTTGAAAATGATAGTCTTCGTATTGGCTCCAAAATCTTCACCCGAAGAATCCCTGAAGACTCCTTGAAGATTCTTTCTTCAGCTGAACTGGACCTGGGCCCCAAAAAAAAAAAAAAAAAACAAAAAGGACCCCTTACCAAAGATTTCCTCAGAATCGCATGGAGGTAGCCATCATTACATGAATGACTAACTCTAGTTTGAAAATGATAGTCTTCATGTGGCTCCAAAATCTTCACTGAAGAATCCCTGAAGACTCTTTGAAGATTCTTTCTTCAGCTGAATTGGACCCCTGGGCCCCCACAAAAAAAACAAAAAAGGACCCCTACCAAAGATTTCCTCCGGAATCGCACGGAGGTGGCCATCATTACATGAATGACTATGCTCTAGTTTGAGAAAATGATAGTCTTCATATTGGCTCCAAAATCTTCACTGAAGATTCCCTGAAGACTCCTTGAAGATTCTTTCTTCAGCAGAATTGGACCCAGGTGTCATTTTTCAAAAAAAAAAAAAGGACCCCTTAAAGATTTCCTCCCGGAATGCCAGAGGTAGCATCTTACATGAATGACTATGCTCTAGTTTGAGAAAATGATAGTCTTATATTGGCTCCAAAATCTTCACCAGATAAGAATCCTGAAGACTCCTTGAAGATTCTTTCTTCAGCTGAATTGGACCCCTGGGCAAATGTCAAAAAAAAAAAAAAAGGACCCCTTACCAAGATTTCCTCCGGAATCGCCGGGAGGTAGCCATCATTACATGAATGACTATGCTCTAGTTTGAAAATGATAGTCTTCGTATTGGCGCCAAAATCTTCTCCGAAGAATCAGTGAAGACTCTTTGAAGATCCTTTCTTCAGCTGAACTGGACCCTGGGCCCCACAAAAAAAAACAAAAAACAAAAAAGGACCCCTTACCAAAGATTTCCTCCGGAATCGCCGGAGGTGGCCATCATTACATGAATGACTATGCTCTAGTTTGAAAATGATAGTCTTCGTATTGGCGCAAAATCTTCACTGAAGAATCCCTGAATACTTCTTGAAGATTCTTTCTTCAGCTGAACTGGACCCCTGGGCAAAAAAAAAAAAAAAAAAAAAGGACCCTTACAAAGATTTCCTCCGGAATCACCGGGGTAGCCATCATTACATGAATGACTATGCTCTAGTTTGAGAAAATGATAGTCTTCGTTTTGGCTCCAAAATCTTCACCCGAAGAATCCTGAAGACTCCTTGAAGATTCTTTCTTCAGCTGAACTGGACCCTAGGGCCCCACAAAAAAAAAAAAAAAAAAAAAGGACCCTTACCAAAGATTTCCTCGGAATCGCCGGAGGTGCCATCATTACATGAATGACTATGCTCTAGTTTGAGAAAATGATAGTCTTCGTGTGGCTCCCAAAATCTTCACGAAGAATCCCTGAAGACTCCTTGAAGATTCTTTCTTCAGCTGATTGGACCCTGGGCCCCACCAAAACAAAAAGGACCCCCTTACCAAGATTTCCTCGGAATCGCGGAGGTGGCCATCATTACATGAATGACTATGCTCTAGTTTGAGAAAATGATAGTCTTAGTATTGGCTCCAAAATCTTCACCTGAAGAATGGACCCCTGAAGACTCCTTGAAGATTCTTTCTTCAGCTGAATTGGACCCTGGGCAAAAAAAATTCTTTCTTCAAAAAAAAAAAAAAAAAAAGGACCCTTACCAAGATTTCCTCCGGAATCGCGGAGGTAGCCATCATTACATGAATGACTATGCTCTAGTTTGAAAATGATAGTCTTCGTATTGGCTGCCAAAATCTTCACGAAAGAAGAATCCTGAAGACTCCTTGAGATTCTTTCTTCAGCTGAACTGGACCCTGGGCCCCACAAAAAAAAAAAACAAAAGGACCCATTACAAAGATTTCCTCCGGAATCGCGGAGGTAGCCATCATTACATGAATGACTATGCTCTAGTTTGAAAATGATAGTCTTCGTATTGGCTCCAAAATCTTCACCGAAGAATCCTGAAGACTCCTTGAAGATTCTTTCTTCAGCTGAATTGGACCCCTGGGCCCCACAAAAAAAAAACAAAAAAGGACCCCTTACCAAAGATTTCCTCCGGAATGCGGAGGTAGCCATCATTACATGAATGACTATGCTCTAGTTTGAGAAAATGATAGTCTTCGTATTGGCTCCAAAATCTTCACCGAAGAATCCCTGAAGACTCCTTGAAGATTCTTTCTTCAGCTGAACTGGACCCCTGGGCCCCACAAAAAAAAAAAAAAAAAAAAAAGGACCCCTTACCAAGATTTCCTCCGGAATCGCGGAGGTAGCCATCATTACATGAATGACTATGCTCTAGTTTGAAAATGATAGTCTTCGTATTGGCTCCAAAATCTTCACCGAAGAATCCCTGAAGACTCTTGAAGATTCTTTCTTCAGCTGAATTGGACCCTGGGCTAAACAAAAAAAAAAAAAAAAAAAAAGGACCCCATTCTTTCTTTAAAAGATTTCCTCCGGAATCGCGGAGGTAGCCATCATTACATGAATGACTATGCTCTAGTTTGAGAAAATGATAGTCTTCATATTGGCGCCAAAATCTTCACTGAAAGAATCCCTGAAGACTCCTTGAAGATTCTTTCTTCAGCTGAATTGGACCCCTGGGCCCCACAAAAAAAAAAAAAAAAAAGGACCCTTACAAAGATTTCCTCCGGAATCGCGGAGGTAGCCATCATTACATGAATGACTATGCTCTAGTTTGAGAAAATGATAGTCTTCGTATTGGCTCCAAAATCTTCACCGAAGATTCCCTGAAGACTCCTTGAAGATTCTTTCTTCAGCTGAACTGGACCCCTGGGGCCCACAAAAAAAAAAAAAAAAAAAAAAAGGACCCTTGCAAAGATTTCCTCCGGAATCGCGGAGGTAGCCATCATTACATGAATGACTATGCTCTAGTTTGAAAATGATAGTCTTCGTATTGGCTCCAAAATCTTCACGAAGAATCCTGAAGACTCCTTGAAGATTCTTTCTTCAGCTGAACTGGACCCCTGGGCCCCACAAAAAAAAAAAACAAAAAGGACCCTTACAAAGATTTCCTCCCGGAATCGCCGGAGGTAGCCATCATTACATGAATGACTATGCTCTAGTTTGAAAATGATAGTCTTCGTATTGGCTCCAAAATCTTCACCGAAGAATCCTGAAGACTCTTTGAAGATTCTTTCTTCAGCTAACAGGTGGACCCCTGGGCCCCAAAAAAAAAAAAAAAAAAAAGGACCCCTTACCAAAGATTTCCTCCGGAATCGCGGAGGTAGCCATCATTACATGAATGACTATGCTCTAGTTTGAGAAAATGATAGTCTTCGTATTGGCTCCAAAATCTTCACTGAAGAATCCCTGAAGACTCCTTGAAGATTCTTTCTTCAGCTGAATTGGACCCCTGGGCCCAACAAAAAAAAAACAAAAAAGGACCCTTTCCAAGATTTCCTCCGGAATCGCGGAGGTAGCCATCATTACATGAATGACTATGCTCTAGTTTGAGAAAATGATAGTCTTCGTATTGGCGCCAAAATCTTCACCGAAGAATCCCTGAAGACTCCTTGAAGATTCTTTCTTCAGCTGAACTGGACCCTGGGCCCACAAAAAAAAAAAAAAAAAAGGACCCCTTACCAAAGATTTCCTCCGGAATCGCCGGAGGTAGCCATCATTACATGAATGACTATGCTCTAGTTTGAGAAAATGATAGTCTTCGTATTGGCGCCAAAATCTTCACCGAAGAATCCTGAAGACTCCTTGAAGATTCTTTCTTCAGCTGAACTGGACCCTGGGCCCTACAAAAAAAAAAAAAAAGGACCCCTTACCAAAAGATTTCCTCCGGAATCGCCGGAGGTAGCCATCATTACATGAATGACTATGCTCTAGTTTGAGAAAATGATAGTCTTCGTATTGGCGCCAAAATCTTCACCGAAGAATCCCTGAAGACTCCTTGAAGATTCTTTCTTCAGCTGAACTGGACCCCTGGGCCCCACAAAAAAAAAAAAAAAAGGACCCCTTACCAAAGATTTCCTCCGGAATCGCGGAGGTAGCCATCATTACATGAATGACTATGCTCTAGTTTGAAAATGATAGTCTTCGTATTGGCTCCAAAATCTTCACGGAGAATCCCTGAAGACTCCTTGAAGATTCTTTCTTCAGCTGAATTGGACCCCTGGGCCCCACAAAAAAAAAAAACAAGGACCCCTTACCAAAGATTTCCTCCGGAATCGCCGGAGGTGGCCATCATTACATGAATGACTATGCTCTAGTTTGAGAAAATGATAGTCTTCGTATTGGCGCCAAAATCTTCACCGAAGAATCCCTGAAGACTCCTTGAAGATTCTTTCTTCAGCTGAACTGGACCCCTAGGACCCACAAAAAAAAAAAAAAAAAGGACCCCTTACCAAAGATTTCCTCCGGAATCACCGGGGTAGCCATCATTACATGAATGACTATGCTCTAGTTTGAAAATGATAGTCTTAGTATTGGCTCCAAAATCTTCACTGAAGAATCCCTGAAGACTCCTTGAAGATTCTTTCTTCAGCTGAATTGGACCCCTGGGCCCCAAAAAAAAAAAAAAAAAGGACCCTTACCAAAGATTTCCTCCGGAATAGCCGGAGGTAGCCATCATTACATGAATGACTATGCTCTAGTTTGAGAAAATGATAGTCTTCGTATTGGCGCCAAAATCTTCACCGAAGAATCCCTGAAGACTCCTTGAAGATTCTTTCTTCAGCTGATTTTTGGACCCCTGGGCCCCACAAAAAAAAAAAAAAAAAAGGACCCTTACCATTTCCTCCGGAATAGCGGAGGTAGCCATCATTACATGAATGACTATGCTCTAGTTTGAAAATGATAGTCTTAGTATTGGCTCCAAAATCTTCACGAAGAATCCTGAAGACTCCTTGAAGATTCTTTCTTCAGCTGAACTGGACCCCTGGGCCCCACAAAAAAAAAAAAAAAAAAAAGGACCCTTACCAAAGATTTCCTCCGGAATCGCTGGAGGTAGCCATCATTACATGAATGACTATGCTCTAGTTTGAGAAAATGATAGTCTTCGTATTGGCTCCAAAATCTTCACCGAAGAATCCCTGAAGACTCCTTGAAGATTCTTTCTTCAGCTGAATTGGACCCCTGGGCCCCACAAAAAAAAAAAAAAAAAAAGGACCCCTTACCAAGATTTCCTCCGGAATGCGGAGGTAGCCATCATTACATGAATGACTATGCTCTAGTTTGAGAAAATGATAGTCTTCGTATTGGCTCCAAAATCTTCACCGAAGAATCCCTGAAGACTCCTTGAAGATTCTTTCTTCAGCTGAATTGGACCCCTGGGCCCTGGACAAAAAAAAAAAAAAAAAATTTCAAGGACCCTTACCAAAGATTTCCTCCGGAATCGCCGGAGGTAGCCATCATTACATGAATGACTATGCTCTAGTTTGAAAATGATAGTCTTCGTGTGGCGCCAAAATCTTCACGAAGAATCCCTGAAGACTCCTTGAAGATTCTTTCTTCAGCTGAATTGGACCCCTGGGCCAAAAAAAAAAAAAAAAAAAAAAAGGACCCCTTACCAAAGATTTCCTCCGGAATCGCCGGAGGTAGCCATCATTACATGAATGACTATGCTCTAGTTTGAAAATGATAGTCTTCGTATTGGCGCCAAAATCTTCACCGAAGAATCCCTGAAGACTCCTTGAAGATTCTTTCTTCAGCTGAACTGGACCCCTGGGCCCCAAAAAAAAAAAAAGGACCCCTTACAAAGATTTCCTCCGGAATCGCGGAGGTAGCCATCATTACATGAATGACTATGCTCTAGTTTGAGAAAATGATAGTCTTCGTATTGGCTCCAAAATCTTCACCGAAGAATCCTGAAGACTCCTTGAAGATTCTTTCTTCAGCTGAATTGGACCCCTGGGCCCCAAAAAAAAAAAAAAAAAGGACCCCTTACCAAGATTTCCTCCGGAATCGCCGGAGGTAGCCATCATTACATGAATGACTATGCTCTAGTTTGAGAAAATGATAGTCTTCGTATTGGCTCCAAAATCTTCACCGAAGAATCCCTGAAGACTCCTTGAAGATTCTTTCTTCAGCTGAATTGGACCCCTAGGCCCCCAAAAAAAAAAAGGACCCCCCAAAAAAAAAAAAAAAAAGGACCCCTTACCAAAGATTTCCTCGGAATCGCCGGAGACTCTTGAAGCCATCATTACATGAATGACTATGCTCTAGTTTGAGAAAATGATAGTCTTCGTATTGGCTGCCAAAATCTTCACCGAAGAATCCCTGAAGACTCCTTGAAGATTCTTTCTTCAGCTGAATTGGACCCCTGGGCCTAAAAAAAAAAAAAAA
>NW_027100728.1:1249750-1278758 GCF_040412425.1 Macrobrachium rosenbergii
GGGGTGGCCATCATTACATGAATGACTATGCTCTAGTTTGAAAATGATAGTCTTCGTTTTGGCTCAAAATCTTCACCGAAGAATCCTGAAGACTCCTTGAAGATTCTTTCTTCAGCTGAACTGGACCCTGGGCCCCACAAAAAACAAAAAAACAAAAATGGACCCTTACCAAGATTTCCTCCGGAAATGGGAGGTGGCCATCATTACATGAATGACTATGCTCTAGTTTGAAAATGATAGTGTTTGTATTGGCTACAAAATCTTCACCGAGGAATCCCTGAAGACTCTTTGAAGATTCTTTCTTCAGCTGAACTGGACCCTGGGCCCCACAAAAAAAAAAACAAAGGACCCTTACCAAGATTTCCTCATCGCCGGAGGTAGCCATCAACCACATGAATGATTATGCTCTAGTTTGAAATGATAGTCTTCGTATTGGCGCCAAAATCTTCACCGAAGATTCCCTGAAGACTCATGAAGATTCTTTCTTCAGCAGAATACGGAACTGGGTCATTTTCAAAAACAAAAAGGGTAATTTCTTACCATTTATCGGAATAGCTGGTAGCCTTTACATGACTATATGCTCTAGTTTGAAAAGTAGTCTTAGTATTGGCGCCAAGGTCTTGAAAGAATCCCTGAAGACTCTTTGAAGATTCTTTCTTTAGCTGAACTGGACCCCTGGGCCCCACAAAAAAAAAAAAAAAAAAAGGACCCTAACCAAAGATTTCTTCCAGAATCGCCGGAGGTGGCCATCATTACATGAATGACTATGCTCTAGTTTTGAAAATGATAGTCTTCATATTGGCTGTTCACCCAAGATTCCTGAAGACCCTTGAAGACTCTTTCTTCCGTATAACAGGTGTCATTTTTCAATTTCAAAAGTTAATTTCTACCATTTATATAGCTGGTATACTTTATGACTATGCTCTCGTTTGAGAAAATGATAGTCTTTCTTCACCAAGAGATCCCTGAAGACTCCTTGAAGATTCTTTCTTCAGCTATTGGACCCCTGGGCCCCACAAAAAAAAAAAAAAAAAAAAAGGACCCCTTACCAAGATTTCCTCCGGAATCACCGGAGGTGGCCATCATTATGAATGACTATGCTCTAGTTTGAGAAAAATGATAGTCTTCGTATTGGTGCCAAAATCTTCACGAAAAAATCCCTGAAACTCCTTGAAGATTCTTTCTTCAGCTGAATTGGACCCCTGGGCCCCCAAAAAAAAAAAAAAAAAAAGGACCACTTACAAAGATTTTCCTCGGTCGAGGAGGTAATTAGCATTACATGAATGACTATTCTCTAGTTTGAGAAAATGATAGTCTTATTATTGGTGCCAAAATCTTCACTGAAGAATCCCTGAAAACTCCTTGAGATTCTTTCTTCAGCTGAACTGGACCCTGGGCTACAAAAAAAAAAAAAAAAAAAAGGACCCTTACAAAGATTTCCTCGGGTCGCGGAGGAGTGGCCATCAAACCCATTAATGACTATGCTCTGGTTTGAAAATGAGTAGTCTTCGTACTGGTCCAAAAAATCTTTACCGAAATCCCTGAAGACTCGTTGAAGATTCTTTTCTTCAGCTGAACTGGACCCATAGGCTGAAAAAAAAAAAAAAAAAAGGACCCTACCAAAATTCCTCCGGAATCGCCGGAGGTGACCATCATTACATGAATGACTATAATCTAGTTCGAAAAATTATAGATCTTCGTATTGGATAAGCAGCCTTCACCGAAGAATCCCTGGAGCTCATGAAGATTCATTCTTCAGCACAGATTGGACCCCTGGGCCCCACAAAAAAAAAACAAAGGACCCTTAACAAAATTTCCTCCGGAATCGCGGAGGTAGCCATTATTACATGAATGACTAAGCTCTAGTTTGAGAAAATGATAGTCTTCGTATTGGCGCTTAAAATCTTCTGACGAAGAATCTGAAGACTCCTTGAAGATTCTTTCTTCAGCTGAATTGGACCCCTGGGCCCCCACAAAAAAAAACAAGGACCCCTTACCAAAGATTTCCTCGAATCGCCGGAGGTAGCCATCGATACATGAATGATTATGCTCTAGTTTGAGAAAATGATAGTCTTCGTATTGGCGCCAAAATCTTCTGAAGAATCCCTGAAGACTCCTTGAAGATTCTTTCTTCAGCTGAACTGGACCCTGGGCCCCCACAAAAAAAAACAAAACAACAAAGGACCCCTTACCAAAAGATTTCCTCCGGAATCGCGGAGGTAGCCATCATTACATGAATGACTATGCTCTAGTTTGAGAAAATGATAGTCTTCGTATTGGCTCCAAAATCTTCACCGAAGAATCCCTGAAGACTCCTTGAAGATTCTTTCTTCAGCTGAATTGGACCCTGGGATTTAAAAAAAAACAAAAAGGACCCCTTACCAGATTTCCTCCGGAATCGCCGGAGGTGCCATCATTACATGAATGACTATGCTCTAGTTTGAAAAATGATAGTCTTCGTATTGGCGCAAAATCTTCACCGAAGAATCCCTGAAGACTCCCTTGAAGATTCTTTCTTCAGCTGAACTGGACCCCTGGGCTACAAAAAAAAAAAACAAGGACCGCTTTCAAAAGATTTCCTCCGAATCGCGAGGAGGTAGCCATCATTATGAATGACTATGCTCTAGTTTGAAATGATAGTCTTCGTATTGGCTCCAAAATCTTCACCGAAAGAATCCTGAAGACTCTTTGAAGATTCTTTCTTCAGCTGAATTGGACCCCTATTTAAAAAACAAAGGACCCCTTACCAAAGATTTCCTCCGGAATCGCCGGAGGTGGCCATCATTACATGAATGACTATGCTCTAGTTTTTGAAAATGATAGTCTTCATATTGGCTCCAGAATCCTCACCCAAGATTCCCTGAAGACTCCTTGAAGACTCTTTCTTCAGCAGTATAACAGGTGTCATTTTTCAATTTCAAGGGTAATTTCTACCATTTATATAGCTGGTAGCATCTTTATGACTATGCTCTATTTTGAAAAATGATAGTCTTAGTATTGGCCATAAAATCTTCACCGAAAAAAATCCCTAGAAGACTCATGAAGATTCTTTCTTCAGCTGAATTGGACCCCTAATTTAAAAAAAAAAAAAAAAAAAAAAAAGGACCCACTGCAGATTTCCTCGGAATCGCCGGAGGTAGCCACCAATACATGAATGACTATGCTCTAGTTTGAAAATGATAGCCTTCGTATTGGCATAAAATCTTCACCGAAGAATCCTAAGAACTCCTTGAAGATTCTTTCTTCAGCTGAACTGGACCCCTGGGCCCCAAAAAAAAACAAAAAGAACCCCTTACCAAAGATTTCCTCGGAATCGCCGGAGGTAACCATCATTACATGAATGACTATGCTCTAGTTTGAAAATGATAGTCTTCGTGGTTGGCATAAAATCTTCACGAAGACTCCTGAAGACTCCTGAATATTCTTTTCTTCAGCTGAACTGGACCCCTGGGCTACAAAAAAAAAAAAAAAAAAAAAAAAAAAAAGGACCCCTGCAAGATTTCCTCCGAATCGGCGGATGTTGCCATCATTGCATGAATGATTATGCTCCTAGTTTGAGAAAACGATAGTCTTAAGTATTGGCTCAAATCTTCACGAAAAGAATCCTGAACACCTTGAAGATTCTTTCTTCAACTGAATTGGACCCTGGGCCCGACAAACAAAAAAAACAAAAAGGACCCCTTAACAAAGATTTCCTCTGGAATGCTTGGAGGTGGAAATCATTACATGAATGACTAAGCTCTAGTTTGAAAAAATGATAGTCTTCGTATTATTTAAAATCTTCACCGAAGAATCCTGAAAAACTCTGGAAGATTCTTTCTTCAGCTGAACTGGACCCTGGGCGTTACAAAAAAAAAAAAAAAAATTAAAGGACCCTTACCAAGATTTCCTCCGGAATCGCCAAAGGAGTTGCCATCATTACATGAATGACTAGGCTCTAGTTTGAAAATTATAGTCTTCGTATTGGCTCAAAATCTTCACGAAGAATCCTGAACTCCTTGAAGATTCTTTCTTCAGCTGAATTGGACCACTAGGCCCCACAAAAAAAACAAGGACCCCTTGCAAAGATTTCCTCCGGAATGCGGTGGCCATCATTACATGAATGACTCTGCTCTTGTTTGAAAATGATAGTCTTCGTATTGCGCCAGTCTTCACCGAGGAATCCTGAAGACTCCTTGAAGATTCTTTCTTCAGCTGAATTGGACCACTAGGCCCCACAAAAAAAAAAAAAAAAAAAGGCCCTTTTACCAAAGATTTCCTCGAATGTTGGAGTGACCATCATTACATGAATGACTATGCTCTAGTTTTGAAAATGATTAAGTCTTCATATTGAAACAAAATCCTCACCCAAGATTCCTAGAAGACTCCTTGAAGACTCTTTCTTCAGCAGATATAACAGGTGTCATTTTTTCAATTTCAAGGGTAATTTTCTATCATTTATATAGCTGGTAGCCTTTATGACTATGCTCTAGTTTGAAAATGATAGTCTTAGTATTAACAAAATCTTCTGAAAGAATCCCTGAAGATCTTGAAGATTCTTTCTTCAGCTGAATTGGACCCCTGGGCCCCCAAAAAAAAAAACAAAAAGGTTCCTTACCAAGATTTCCTCCGGAACCGCCGGAGAGGCAGCCATCATTACATGAATGACTATGCTCTAGTTTGAAAAAATGATAGTCTTCGTATTGGTGCCAAAATCTTCACGAAAGAATCTGAATACTCCTTGAAGATTCTTTCTTCAGCTGAACTGGACACCTGGGCCCCACGAAAAAAAAAAAGGACCCTGCCAAGATTTCCTTCAGAATCGCCGGAGGTGGCCATCATTACATGAATGACTATGCTCTAGTTTGAGAAAATGATAGTCTTCGTATTGGCGCCAAAATCTTCACTGAAGAATCCTGAAGACTCCTTGAATATTCTTTCTTCAGCTGTATTGGACCCCTGGGCCGCAAAAAAAACAAAAGGACCCTTACCAAAGATTTCCTCCGGAATCGCCGAGGTGGCCATTATTACATGAATGACTAACCTCTAGTTTGAGAAAATGTAGTCTTCGTATTGGCCAAAATCTTCACCGAAGAATCCTGAAGACTCTTGAAGATTCTTTCTTAAGCTGAACTGGACCCCTGGGCAAAAAAAAAAAAAAAGGACTACCAAGATTTCCTCGGAATCGCCAGAGGTGGCCATCATTACATGAATGACTATCTCTAAGTTTGAAAATTATAGTCTTCGTATTGGTGACAAAATCTTCACCGAAGAATCCCTGAGACTCCTTGAGATTCTTTCTTCAGCTGAATTGGACCCCTGGGCCCCAAAAAAAAAAACAAAAAGGACCCCTTACCAAAGATTTCCTCCGGAATCGCCGGAGGTGGCCATCATTACATGAATGACTATGCTCTAGTTTGAGAAAATGATAGTCTTCGTATTGGCGCCAAAATCTTCACCGAAGAATCCCTGAAGACTCCTTGAAGATTCTTTCTTCAGCTGAACTGGACCCCTGGGCCCCAAAAAAAAAAAAAAAAAAAAGGACCCCTTACCAAAGATTTCCTCCGGAATCGCCGGAGGTGGCCATCATTACATGAATGACTATGCTCTAGTTTGAGAAAATGATAGTCTTCGTATTGGCGCCAAAATCTTCACCGAAGAATCCCTGAAGACTCCTTGAATATTCTTTCTTCAGCTGAATTGGACCCCTGGGCCCGACAAAAAAAAACTAAAAAGGACCCCTTACCAAAGATTTCCTCCGGAATCGCCGGAGGTGGCCATCATTACATGAATGACTATGCTCTAGTTTGAGAAAATGATAGTCTTCGTATTGGCTCCAAAATCTTCACCGAAGAATCCCTGAAGACTCCTTGAAGATTCTTTCTTCAGCTGAACTGGACCCCTGGGCCCCACAAAAAAAAAAAAAAAACAAAAAGGACCCCTTACCAAAGATTTCCTCCGGAATCGCCGGAGGTAGCCATCATTACATGAATGACTATGCTCTAGTTTGAGAAAATGATAGTCTTCGTATTGGCGCCAAAATCTTCACCGAAGAATCCCTGAAGACTCCTTGAAGATTCTTTCTTCAGCTGAATTGGACCCCTGGGCCAAAACAAAAAAAAAAAAAAAACAAAAAGGACCCCCTTACCAAAGATTTCCTCCGGAATCGCCGGAGGTAGCCATCATTACATGAATGACTATGCTCTAGTTTTAGAAAATGATAGTCTTCATATTGGCTCCAAAATCTTCACCCAAGATTCCTGAAGACTCCTTGAAGACTCTTTCTTCAGCAGTATAACAGGTGTCATTTTTCAATTTCAAGGGGTAATTTCTACCATTTATATAGCTGGTAGCCTTTGAATGACTATGCTCTAGTTTGAAAATGATAGTCTTAGTATTGGCGCCAAAATCTTCACCGAAGAATCCCTGAAGACTCCTTGAAGATTCTTTCTTCAGCTGAATTGGACCCCTGGGCCCCACACAAAAAAAAAAAAAAAAAAAGGACCCCTTACCAAAGATTTCCTCCGGAATCGCCGGAGGTAGCCATCATTACATGAATGACTATGCTCTAGTTTGAAAATGATAGTCTTCGTATTGCTGCCAAAATCTTCACTGAAGAATCCCTGAAGACTCCTTGAAGATTCTTTCTTCAGCTGAACTGGACCCCTGGGCCCACAAAAAAAAAAAAAAAAAAAAGGACCCTTACCAAGATTTCCTCCGGAAATCGCCGGAGGTAGCCATCATTACATGAATGACTATGCTCTAGTTTGAGAAAATGATAGTCTTCGTATTGGCTCCAAAATCTTCACTGAAGAATCCCTGAAGACTCCTTGAAGATTCTTTCTTCAGCTGAACTGGACCCCTGGGCCCCAAAAAAAAAAAAAAAAAAAAAAAAAGGACCCCTTACCAAAGATTTCCTCCGGAATCGCCGGAGGTAGCCATCATTACATGAATGACTATGCTCTAGTTTGAGAAAATGATAGTCTTCGTATTGGCGCCAAAATCTTCACCGAAGAATCCCTGAAGACTCCTTGAAGATTCTTTCTTCAGCTGAATTGGACCCCTGGGCCCCACAAAAAAAAAAAAAAAGGACCCCTTACCAAAGATTTCCTCCGGAATCGCCGGAGGTAGCCATCATTACATGAATGACTATGCTCTAGTTTGAGAAAATGATAGTCTTCGTATTGGCGCCAAAATCTTCACCGAAGAATCCCTGAAGACTCCTTGAAGATTCTTTCTTCAGCTGAACTGGACCCCTGGGCCCCACAAAAAAAAAAAAAAAAAAAGGACCCTTACCAAAGATTTCCTCCGGAATCGCCGGAGGTAGCCATCATTACATGAATGACTATGCTCTAGTTTGAGAAAATGATAGTCTTCGTATTGGCTCCAAAATCTTCACCGAAGAATCCCTGAAGACTCCTTGAAGATTCTTTCTTCAGCTGAACTGGACCCCTGGGCCCCAAAAAAAAAAACAAAAAGGACCCCTTACCAAAGATTTCCTCCGGAATCGCCGGAGGTGTCCATCATTACATGAATGACTATGCTCTAGTTTGAGAAAATGATAGTCTTCCTATTGGCTCCAAAATCTTCACCGAAGAATCCCTGAAGACTCTTTGAAGATTCTTTCTTCAGCTGAACTGGACCCCTGGGCCCCAAAAAAAAAAAAAAACAAAAAGGACCCTTACCAAAGATTTCCTCCGGAATCGCGGAGGTGGCCATCATTACATGAATGACTATGCTCTAGTTTGAAAATGATAGTCTTCGTATTGGCTCCAAAATCTTCACCGAAGAATCCCTGAAGACTCTTTGAAGATTCTTTCTTCAGCTGAATTGGACCCCTGGGCCCCCAAAAAAAAAAAAAAAAAAAAAAAGGACCCCTTACCAAAGATTTCCTCCGGAATCGCCGGAGGTGGCCATCATTACATGAATGACTATGCTCTAGTTTTAGAAAATGATAGTCTTCGTATTGGCTCCAAAATACTCACCCAAGATTCCCTGAAGACTCCTTGAAGATTCTTTCTTCAGCAGTATAACAGGTGTCAAAAAAAAATTTCAAGGGTAATTTCTACCATTTATAAGCTGGTAGCCTTTATGACTATGCTCTAGTTTGAAAATGATAGTCTTAGTATTGGCGCCAAAATCTTCACCGAAGAATCCCTGAAGACTCCTTGAAGATTCTTTCTTCAGCTGAATTGGACCCCTGGGCCCCAAAAAAAAAAAAAAAAAAAAAGGACCCCTTACCAAAGATTTCCTCCGGAATCGCGGAGGTAGCCATCATTACATGAATGACTATGCTCTAGTTTGAGAAAATGATAGTCTTCGTATTGGCGCCAAAATCTTCACCGAAGAATCCCTGAAGACTCCTTGAAGATTCTTTCTTCAGCTGAACTGGACCCCTGGGCCCACAAAAAAAAAAAAAAAAAAAGGACCCCTTACCAAAGATTTCCTCCGGAATCGCCGGAGGTAGCCATCATTACATGAATGACTATGCTCTAGTTTGAGAAAATGATAGTCTTCGTATTGGCGCCAAAATCTTCACAGAAGAATCCCTGAAGACTCCTTGAAGATTCTTTCTTCAGCTGAATTGGACTCCTGGGCCCCACAAAAAAAAAAAAAAACTACCCCTTACCAAAGATTTCCTCCGGAATCGCCGGAGGTAGCCATCATTACATGAATGACTATGCTCTAGTTTGAGAAAATGATAGTCTTCGTATTGGCGCCAAAATCTTCACCGAAGAATCCCTGAAGACTCCTTGAAGATTCTTTCTTCAGCTGAACTGGACCCCTGGGCCCTACAAAAAAAAAAAAAAAAAAAAAAAAGGACCCCTTACCAAAGATTTCCTCCGGAATCGCCGGAGGTTGCCATCATTACATGAATGACTATGCTCTAGTTTGAGAAAATGATAGTCTTCGTATTGGCTCCAAAATATTCACCGAAGAATCCCTGAAGACTCCTTGAAGATTCTTTCTTCAGCTGAACTGGACCCCTGGGCCCCACAAAAAAAAAAAAAAAAAAAAAAAGGACCCCTTACCAAAGATTTCCTCCGGAATTGCCGGAGGTGGCCATCATTACATGAATGACTATGCTCTAGTTTGAGAAAATGATAGTCTTCGTATTGGCTCCAAAATCTTCACCGAAGAATCCCTGAAGACTCCTTGAAGATTCTTTCTTCAGCTGAATTGGACCCCTGGGCCCCACAAAAAAAAAAAAGGACCCCTTACCAAAGATTTCCTCCGGAATCGCCGGAGGTGGCCATCATTACATGAATGACTATGCTCTAGTTTGAGAAAATGATAGTCTTCGTATTGGCGCCAAAATCTTCACCGAAGAATCCCTGAAGACTCCTTGAAGATTCTTTCTTCAGCTGAACTGGACCCCTGGGCCCCACACAAAAAAAAAAAAAAAAAAGGACCCCTTACCAAAGATTTCCTCCGGAATCGCCGGAGGTAGCCATCATTACATGAATGACTATGCTCTAGTTTGAGAAAATGATAGTCTTCGTATTGGCGCCAAAATCTTCACCGAAGAATCCCTGAAGACTCCTTGAAGATTCTTTCTTCAGCTGAACTGGACCCCTGGACCCCCAAAAAAAAAAAAAAAAAAAAAGGACCCCCTACCAAAGATTTCCTTCGGAATCGCCGGAGGTGGCCATCATTACATGAATGACTATGCTCTAGTTTTAGAAAATGATAGTCTTCGTATTGGCTCCAAAATCTTCACCGAAGAATCCCTGAAGACTCATTGAAGATTCTTTCTTCAGCTGAATTGGACCCCTGGGCCCGACAAAAAAAAAAACAAAAAAGGACCCCTTACCAAAGATTTCCTCCGGAATCGCCGGAGGTGGAAATCATTACATGAATGACTAAGCTCTAGTTTGAGAAAATGATAGTCTTCGTATTGGCGCCAAAATCTTCACCGAAGAATCCCTGAAGACTCCTTGAAGATTCTTTCTTCAGCTGAATTGGACCCCTGGGCCCCACAAAAAAAAACAAAAAAGGACCCCTTACCAAAGATTTCCTCCGGAATCGCCGGAGGTGGCCATCATTACATGAATGACTATGCTCTAGTTTGAGAAAATGATAGTCTTCGTATTGGCGCCAAAATCTTCACCGAAGAATCCCTGAAGACTCCTTGAAGATTCTTTCTCAGCTTCAGCTGAACTGGACCCCTGGGCCCCACAAAAAAAAAAAAAAAAAAAAAAAAAAAAGGACCCCTTACCAAAGATTTCCTCCGGAATCGCCAGAGGTGGCCATCATTACATGAATGACTATGCTCTAGTTTGAGAAAATGATAGTCTTCGTATTGGCTCCAAAATCTTCACCGAAGAATCCCTGAAGACTCCTTGAAGATTCTTTCTTCAGCTGAATTGGACCCCTGGGCCCCACAAAAAAAAAAAAAAAAAAAAGGACCCCTTACCAAAGATTTCCTCCGGAATCGCCGGAGGTGGCCATCATTACATGAATGACTATGCTCTAGTTTTAGAAAATGATAGTCTTCATATTGGCTCCAAAATCCTCACCCAAGATTCCCTGAAGACTCCTTGAAGACTCTTTCTTCAGCAGTATGGACCCCAGGTGTCCACAAAAAAAAAAAAAAGGGTAATTTCTACCATTTATCCGGAATAGCTGGTAGCCATCATTACATGAATGACTATGCTCTAGTTTGAGAAAATGATAGTCTTAGTATTGGCGCCAAAATCTTCACCGAAGAATCCCTGAAGACTCCTTGAAGATTCTTTCTTCAGCTGAATTGGACCCTGGGCCCCCAAAAAAAAAAAAAAAAAAAAAAAAAGGACCCCTTACCAAAGATTTCCTCCGGAATCGCTGGAGGTAGCCATCATTACATGAATGACTATGCTCTAGTTTGATAAAATGATAGTCTTCGTATTGGCTCCAAAATCTTCACCAAAGAATCCCTGAAGACTCCTTGAAGATTCTTTCTTCAGCTGAACTGGACCCCTGGGCCCCAAAAAAAAAAAAAAAAAGGACCCCTTAGCAAAGATTTCCTCCGGAATCGCCGGAGGTAGCCATCATTACATGAATGACTATGCTCTAGTTTGAGAAAATGATAGTCTTCGTATTGGCGCCAAAATCTTCACCGAAGAATCCCTGAAGACTCCTTGAAGATTCTTTCTTCAGCTGAATTGGACCCCTGGGCCCCACAAAAAAAAAAAACAAAACAAAAAAGGACCCTTAACAAAAATTTCCTCCGGAATCGCAGGAGGTAGCCATCATTACATGAATGACTATGCTCTAATTTGAGAAAATGATAGTCTTCGTATTGGCGCCAAAATCTTCACTGAAGAATCCCTGAAGACTCCTTGAAGATTCTTTCTTCAGCTGAACTGGACCCCTGGGCCCCACAAAAAAAAAAAAAAAAAAAGGACCCCTTGCAAAGATTTCCTCCGGAATCGCCGGAGGTAGCCATCATTACATGAATGACTATGCTCTAGTTTGAGAAAATGATAGTCTTCGTATTGGCGCCAAAATCTTCACCGAAGAATCCTGAAGACTCCTTGAAGATTCTTTCTTCAGCTGAACTGGACCCCTGGGCCCCACAAAAAAAAAAAAAAAAAGGACCCCTTACCAAAGATTTCCTCCGGAATCGCCGGAGGTAGCCATCATTACATGAATGACTATGCTCTAGTTTGAGAAAATGATAGTCTTCGTATTGGCGCCAAAATCTTCACCGAAGAATCCCTGAAGACTCCTTGAAGATTCTTTCTTCAGCTGAATTGGACCCCTGGGCCCCAAAAAAAAAAAAAAAAAAAGGACCCCTTACCAAAGATTTCCTCCGGAATCGCCGGAGGTAGCCATCATTACATGAATGACTATGCTCTAGTTTGAAAATGATAGTCTTCGTATTGGCGCCAAAATCTTCACCGAAGAATCCCTGAAGACTCCTTGAAGATTCTTTCTTCAGCTGAACTGGACCCCTGGGCCCCACAAAAAAAAAAAAAAAAAAAAAAAGGACCCCTTACCAAAGATTTCCTCCGGAATCGCCGGAGGTGGCCATCATTACATGAATGACTATGCTCTAGTTTGAGAAAATGATAGTCTTCGTATTGGCTCCAAAATCTTCACCGAAGAATCCCTGAAGACTCTTTGAAGATTCTTTCTTCAGCTGAATTGGACCCCTGGGCCCCCAAAAAAAAAAACAAAAAGGACCCCTTACCAAAGATTTCCTCCGGAATCGCCGGAGGTAGCCATCATTACATGAATGACTATGCTCTAGTTTGAGAAAATGATAGTCTTCATATTGGCTCCAGAATCTTCACCCAAGATTCCCTGAAGACTCCTTGAAGATTCTTTCTTCAGCTATAACTGGACCCATTTTCAAAAAAAAAAGGTAGGATTTCTACCATTTATATAGCTGGTAGCCATCATTACATGAATGACTATGCTCTAGTTTGAGAAAATGATAGTCTTAGTATTGGCGCCAAAATCTTCACCGAAGAATCCCTGAAGACTCCTTGAAGATTCTTTCTTCAGCTGAACTGGACCCCTGGGCCCCACAAAAAAAAAAAAAAAAAAAAAGGACCCCTTACCAAAGATTTCCTCCGGAATCGCCGGAGGTAGCCATCATTACATGAATGACTATGCTCTAGTTTGAGAAAATGATAGTCTTCGTATTGGCTGCCAAAATCTTCACCGAAGAATCCCTGAAGACTCCTTGAAGATTCTTTCTTCAGCTGAACTGGACCCCTGGGCCCCAAAAAAAAAAAAAAAAAAAAAAGGACCCCTTACCAAAGATTTCCTCGGAATCGCCGGAGGTAGCCATCATTACATGAATGACTATGCTCTAGTTTGAGAAAATGATAGTCTTCGTATTGGCTCCAAAATCTTCACCGAAGAATCCCTGAAGACTCCTTGAAGATTCTTTCTTCAGCTGAATTGGACCCCTGGGCCCGAAAAAAAAAAAAAAAGGACCCCTTAACAAAGATTTCTCTGGAATCGCCGGAGGTAGCCATCATTACATGAATGACTATGCTCTAGTTTGAAAAAATGATAGTCTTCGTATTGGCTCCAAAATCTTCACCGAAGAATCCCTGAAGACTCCTTGAAGATTCTTTCTTCAGCTGAACTGGACCCCTGGGCCCCACAAAAAAAAAAAAAAAAAAAAAAGGACCCTTACCAAAGATTTCCTCCGGAATCGCCGGAGGTGGCCATCATTACATGAATGACTATGCTCTAGTTTGAAAATGATAGTCTTCGTATTGGCTCCAAAATCTTCACCGAAGAATCCCTGAAGACTCCTTGAAGATTCTTTCTTCAGCTGAATTGGACCACTGGGCCCCACAAAAAAAAAAAAAAAGGACCCCTTACCAAAGATTTCCTCCGGAATCGCCGGAGGTAGCCATCATTACATGAATGACTATGCTCTAGTTTGAGAAAATGATAGTCTTCGTATTGGCGCCAAAATCTTCACCGAAGAATCCCTGAAGACTCCTTGAAGATTCTTTCTTCAGCTGAACTGGACCCCTGGGCCCCCAAAAAAAAAAAAAAAAAAAAAAAAAGGACCCCTTACCAAAGATTTCCTCCGGAATCGCCGGAGGGTAGCCATCATTACATGAATGACTATGCTCTAGTTTGAAAATGATAGTCTTCGTATTGGCGCCAAAATCTTCACCGAAGAATCCCTGAAGACTCCTTGAAGATTCTTTCTTCAGCTGAACTGGACCCCTGGGCCCCACAAAAAAAAAAAAAAAAAAAAAAAAGGACCCTTACCAAAGATTTCCTCCGGAATCGCGGAGGTGGCCATCATTACATGAATGACTATGCTCTAGTTTGAAAATGATAGTCTTCGTATTGGCGCCAAAATCTTCACCGAAGAATCCCTGAAGACTCTTTGAAGATTCTTTCTTCAGCTGAATTGGACCCCTGGGGCCCCAAAAAAAAAAAAAAAAAAAAAAAAAAAGGACCCCTTACCAAAGATTTCCTCCGGAATCGCCGGAGGTGGCCATCATTACATGAATGACTATGCTCTAGTTTTAGAAAATGATAGTCTTCATATTGGCTCCAAAATCTTCACCCAAGATTCCCTGAAGACTCCTTGAAGATTCTTTCTTCAGCAGTATAACAGGTGTCATTTTCAATTTCAAGGGTAATTTCTACCATTTATATAGCTGGTAGCCATTTATGACTATGCTCTAGTTTGAGAAAATGATAGTCTTAGTATTGGCGCCAAAATCTTCACCGAAGAATCCCTGAAGACTCCTTGAAGATTCTTTCTTCAGCTGAATTGGACCCCTGGGCCCCAAAAAAAAAAAAAAAAAAAAAAGGACCCCTTACCAAAGATTTCCTCCGGAATCGCCGGAGGTAGCCATCATTACATGAATGACTATGCTCTAGTTTGAGAAAATGATAGTCTTCGTATTGGCTCCAAAATCTTCACCCAAGATTCCTGAAGACTCCTTGAAGATTCTTTCTTCAGCAGAATGGACAGGTGTCACAAAAAATTTCTAGTTTGAAAAAAGGACCCCCTTACAAAGATTTCCTACCATTTATATAGCTGCCATCATTACATGAATGACTATGCTCTAGTTTGAGAAAATGATAGTCTTAGTATTGGCGCCAAAATCTTCACCGAAGAATCCCTGAAGACTCCTTGAAGATTCTTTCTTCAGCTGAATTGGACCCCTGGGCCCCACAAAAAAAAAAAAAAAAAAAAGGACCCTTACCAAAGATTTCCTCCGGAATCGCCGGAGGTAGCCATCATTACATGAATGACTATGCTCTAGTTTGAGAAAATGATAGTCTTCGTATTGGCGCCAAAATCTTCACCGAAGAATCCCTGAAGACTCCTTGAAGATTCTTTCTTCAGCTGAACTGGACCCCTGGGCCCCACAAAAAAAAAAAACAAAAAAGGACCCCTTACCAAAGATTTCCTCCGGAATCGCGGAGGTGGCCATCATTACATGAATGACTATGCTCTAGTTTGAGAAAATGATAGTCTTCGTATTGGCGCCAAAATCTTCACCGAAGAATCCCTGAAGACTCCTTGAAGATTCTTTCTTCAGCTGAACTGGACCCCTGGGCCATACAAAAAAAAAAAAAAAAAAAAAAAAGGACCCCTTACCAAAGATTTCCTCCGGAATCGCCGGAGGTGGCCATCATTACATGAATGACTATGCTCTAGTTTGAGAAAATGATAGTCTTCGTATTGGCTCCAAAATCTTCACCGAAGAATCCCTGAAGACTCCTTGAAGATTCTTTCTTCAGCTGAATTGGACCCCTGGGCCCGACAAAAAAAAACAAAAAAGGACCCCTTACCAAAGATTTCCTCTGGAATCGTCGGAGGTGGCCATCATTACATGAATGACTATGCTCTAGTTTGAGAAAATGATAGTCTTCGTATTGGCGCCAAAATCTTCACCGAAGAATCCCTGAAGACTCCTTGAAGATTCTTTCTTCAGCTGAACTGGACCCCTGGGCCCCACAAAAAAAAAAAAAAAAAAAAAAAAAAAGGACCCCTTACCAAAGATTTCCTCCGGAATCGCCAGAGGTGGCCATCATTACATGAATGACTATGCTCTAGTTTGAGAAAATGATAGTCTTCGTATTGGCGCCAAAATCTTCACCGAAAAATCCCTGAAGACTCCTTGAAGATTCTTTCTTCAGCTGAATTGGACCCCTGGGCCCCACAAAAAAAAAAAAAAAAGGACCCCTTACCAAAGATTTCCTCCGGAATCGCAAAATCCCTGTTCTACTAAAAAAAAAAACCCATTTCAAAAATTTTCTGGAGGTAGCCATCATTACATGAATGACTATGCTCTAGTTTGAGAAAATGATAGTCTTCGTATTGGCGCCAAAATCTTCACCGAAGAATCCCTGAAGACTCCTTGAAGATTCTTTCTTCAGCTGAACTGGACCCCTGGGCCCCACAAAAAAAAAAAAAAAAAAAAAGGACCCCTTACCAAAGATTTCCTCCGGAATCGCCGGAGGTTGCCATCATTACATGAATGACTATGCTCTAGTTTGAGAAAATGATAGTCTTCGTATTGGCTCCAAAATCTTCACCGAAGAATCCCTGAAGACTCCTTGAAGATTCTTTCTTCAGCTGAAATGGACCACTGGGCCCCACAAAAAAAAAAAAACAAAAAGGACCCCTTACCAAAGATTTCCTCCGGAAATGCCGGAGGTAGCCATCATTACATGAATGACTATGCTCTAGTTGGAGAAAATGATAGTGTTTGTATTGGCGCCAAAATCTTCACCGAGGAATCCCTGAAGACTCCTTGAAGATTCTTTCTTCAGCTGAACTGGACCCCTGGGCCCCACAAAAAAAAAAAAAAAAAAAAAAAGGACCCCTTACCAAAGATTTCCTCCGGAATCGCCGGAGGTAGCCATCATTACATGAATGACTATGCTCTAGTTTGAGAAAATGATAGTCTTCTTATTGGCGCCAAAATCTTCACCGAAGAATCCCTGAAGACTCCTTGAAGATTCTTTCTTCAGCTGAACTGGACCCCTGGGCCCCACAAAAAAAAAAAAACAAAAAGGACCCTTACCAAAGATTTCCTCCGGAATCGCCGGAGGTGGCCATCATTACATGAATGACTATGCTCTAGTTTGAGAAAATGATAGTCTTCGTATTGGCGCCAAAATCTTCACCGAAGAATCCCTGAAGACTCCTTGAAGATTCTTTCTTCAGCTGAACTGGACCCCTGGGCCCCACAAAAAAAAAAAAAAACAAAAAAAAAAAAAAAAAAAGGACCCCTTACCAAAGATTTCCTCCGGAATTGCCAGAGGTGGCCATCATTACATGAATGACTATGCTCTAGTTTGAGAAAATGATAGTCTTCGTATTGGCGCCAAAATCTTCACCGAAGAATCCCTGAAGACTCCTTGAAGATTCTTTCTTCAGCTGAACTGGACCCCTGGGCCCCACAAAAAAAAACAAAAAAAAAAAAAAAAAAGGACCCCTTACCAAAGATTTCCTCCGGAATCGCCGGAGGTAGCCATCATTACATGAATGACTATGCTCTAGTTTGAGAAAATGATAGTCTTCGTATTGGCTCCAAAATCTTCACCGAAGAATCCCTGAAGACTCTTTGAAGATTCTTTCTTCAGCTGAATTGGACCCCTGGGCCCCTCAAAAAAAAAAAAAAACAAAAAGGACCCTTACCAAAGATTTCCTCCGGAATCGCCGGAGGTGGCCATCATTACATGAATGACTATGCTCTAGTTTTAGAAAATGATAGTCTTCATATTGGCTCAAAATCTTCACCCAAGATTCCTGAAGACTCCTTGAAGATTCTTTCTTCAGCAGTATTGGTGTCATTTTTTCAATTTCAAGGGTAATTTCTACCATTTATATAGCTCATTAGCATGAATGACTATGCTCTAGTTTGAGAAAATGATAGTCTTCGTATTGGCGCCAAAATCTTCACCGAAGAATCCCTGAAGACTCCTTGAAGATTCTTTCTTCAGCTGAATTGGACCCCTGGGCCCCACAAAAAAAAAAAAACGAAGGACCCTTACCAAAGATTTCCTCCGGAATCGCCGGAGGTAGCCATCATTACATGAATGACTATGCTCTAGTTTGAGAAAATGATAGTCTTCGTATTGGCTCCAAAATCTTCACCGAAGAATCCCTGAAGACTCCTTGAAGATTCTTTCTTCAGCTGAATTGGACCACTGGGCCCCACAAAAAAAAAAAAAAAATGGACCCCTTACCAAAGATTTCCTCCGGAATCGCCGGAGGTGGCCATCATTACATGAATGACTATGCTCTAGTTTGAGAAAATGATAGTCTTCGTATTGGCTCCAAAATCTTCACCGAAGAATCCCTGAAGACTCCTTGAAGATTCTTTCTTCAGCTGAACTGGACCCCTGGGCCCCCAAAAAAAAAAAAAAAAAAAAAAAGGACCCCTTACCAAAGATTTCCTCCGGAATCGCCGGAGGTAGCCATCATTACATGAATGACTATGCTCTAGTTTGAAAATGATAGTCTTCGTATTGGCGCCAAAATCTTCACCGAAGAATCCCTGAAGACTCCTTGAAGATTCTTTCTTCAGCTGAATTGGACCCCTGGCCCAACAAAAAAAAAAAAAAAAAAAGGACCCCTTACCAAAGATTTCCTCCGGAATCGCCGGAGGTAGCCATCATTACATGAATGACTATGCTCTAGTTTGAGAAAATGATAGTCTTCGTATTGGCGCCAAAATCTTCGAAGAATCCCTGAAGACTCCTTGAAGATTCTTTCTTCAGCTGAATTGGACCCCTGGGAACAAAAAAAAACAAAAAAGGACCCCTTACCAAAGATTTCCTCGGAATCGCCGGAGGTAGCCATCATTACATGAATGACTATGCTCTAGTTTGAGAAAATGATAGTCTTCGTATTGGCTCCAAAATCTTCACCGAAGAATCCCTGAAGACTCCTTGAAGATTCTTTCTTCAGCTGAACTGGACCCCTGGGCAAAAAAAAAAAAAAAAAAAAAAGGACCCCTTACCAAAGATTTCCTCCGGAATCGCCGGAGGTGGCCATCATTACATGAATGACTATGCTCTAGTTTGAGAAAATGATAGTCTTCGTATTGGCGCCAAAATCTTCACCGAAGAATCCCTGAAGACTCCTTGAAGATTCTTTCTTCAGCTGAACTGGACCCCTGGGCCCCACAAAAAAAAAAAAAAAAAAAAGGACCCTTACCAAAGATTTCCTTCGGAATCGCCGGAGGTGGCCATCATTACATGAATGACTATGCTCTAGTTTTAGAAAATGATAGTCTTCGTATTGGCTCCAAAATCTTCACCGAAGAATCCCTGAAGACTCCTTGAAGATTCTTTCTTCAGCTGAATTGGACCCCTGGGCCCGACAAAAAAAAAAAAAAAAAAAAGGACCCCTTACCAAAGATTTCCTCCGGAATCGCCGGAGGTGGCCATCATTACATGAATGACTATGCTCTAGTTTGAGAAAATGATAGTCTTCGTATTGGCGCCAAAATCTTCACCGAAGAATCCCTGAAGACTCCTTGAAGATTCTTTCTTCAGCTGAATTGGACCCCTGGGCCCCACAAAAAAAAAAAAAACAAAAAGGACCCCTTACCAAAGATTTCCTCCGGAATCGTCGGAGGTGGCCATCATTACATGAATGACTATGCTCTAGTTTGAGAAAATGATAGTCTTCGTTTTGGCGCCAAAATCTTCACCGAAGAATCCCTGAAGACTCCTTGAAGATTCTTGGTTCAGCTGAATTGGACCCCTCGGCCCCACAAAAAAAAAAAAAAAAAACAAAAAAGGACCCCTTACCAAAGATTTCCTCCGGAATCGCCGGAGGTGGCCATCGTTACATGAATGACTATGCTCTAGTTTGAGAAAATGATAGTCTTCGTATTGGCGCCAAAATCTTCACCAAAGAATCCCTGAAGACTCCTTGAAGATTCTTTCTTCAGCTGAACTGGACCCCTGGGCCCCACAAAAAAAAAAAAAAAAAAAAGGACCCCTTACCAAAGATTTCCTCGGAATCGCCGGAGGTGGCCATCATTACATGAATGACTATGCTCTAGTTTGAAAATGATAGTCTTCATATTGGCGCCAAAATCTTCACCAAAGAATCCCTGAAGACTCCTTGAAGATTCTTTCTTCAGCTGAACTGGACCCTGGGCCCCCAAAAAAAAAAAAAAAAAAAGGACCCCTTACCAAAGATTTCCTCCGGAATCGCCGGAGGTGGCCATCATTACATGAATGACTATGCTCTAGTTTGAGAAAATGATAGTCTTCGTATTGGCGCCAAAATCTTCACCGAAGAATCCCTGAAGACTCCTTGAAGATTCTTTCTTCAGCTGAATTGGACCCTGGGCCCCAAAAAAAAAAAAAAAAAAAGGACCCCTTGCAAAGATTTCCTCCGGAATCGCCGGAGGTGGCCATCATTACATGAATGACTATGCTCTAGTTTGAGAAAATGATAGTCTTCGTATTGGCGCCAAAATCTTCACCGAAGAATCCCTGAAGACTCCTTGAAGATTCTTTCTTCAGCTGAACTGGACCCCTGGGCCCCACAAAAAAAAAAAAAAAAAAAAAAAGGACCCCTTACCAAAGATTTCCTCCGGAATCGCCGGAGGTGGCCATCATTACATGAATGACTATGCTCTAGTTTGAGAAAATGATAGTCTTCGTATTGGCTCCAAAATCTTCACCGAAGAATCCTGAAGACTCTTTGAAGATTCTTTCTTCAGCTGAATTGGACCCCTGGGCCCCCAAAAAAAAAAAAAAAAAAAAAAGGACCCCTTACCAAAGATTTCCTCCGGAATCGCCGGAGGTGGCCATCATTACATGAATGACTATGCTCTAGTTTTAGAAAATGATAGTCTTCATATTGGCTCCAAATCTTCACCCAAGATTCCCTGAAGACTCCTTGAAGATTCTTTCTTCAGCAGTATTGGAGGTGTCAAAAAAAAAAAAAAAGGGATTTCTACCACCATTTATATAGCTGGTAGCCATTTGAATGACTATGCTCTAGTTTGAAAATGATAGTCTTAGTATTGGCGCCAAAATCTTCACCGAAGAATCCCTGAAGACTCCTTGAAGATTCTTTCTTCAGCTGAATTGGACCCCTGGGGCCCCACAAAAAAAAAAAAAAAAAAAAAAAAGGACCCCTTACCAAAGATTTCCTCCGGAATCGCGGAGGTGGCCATCATTACATGAATGACTATGCTCTAGTTTGAGAAAATGATAGTCTTCATATTGGCTCCAAAATCTTCACCCGAAGAATCCCTGAAGACTCCTTGAAGATTCTTTCTTCAGCTGAACTGGACCCCTGGGTCAAAAAAAAAAAAAAGGGTATTACCAAAGATTTCCTAATCGCTGGTAGCCATCATTACATGAATGACTATGCTCTAGTTTGAGAAAATGATAGTCTTAGTATTGGCGCCAAAATCTTCACCGAAGAATCCCTGAAGACTCCTTGAAGATTCTTTCTTCAGCTGAACTGGACCCCTGGGCCCCACAAAAAAAAAAAAAAAAAAGGACCCCTTACCAAAGATTTCCTCCGGAATCGCCGGAGGTGGCCATCATTACATGAATGACTATGCTCTAGTTTGAGAAAATGATAGTCTTCGTATTGGCTCCAAAATCTTCACCGAAGAATCCCTGAAGACTCCTTGAAGATTCTTTCTTCAGCTGAATTGGACCCCTGGGCCCCAACAAAAAAAAAAAAAAGGACCCCTTACCAAAGATTTCCTCCGGAATCGCCGGAGGTGGCCATCATTACATGAATGACTATGCTCTAGTTTGAGAAAATGATAGTCTTCGTATTGGCGCCAAAATCTTCACCGAAGAATCCCTGAAGACTCCTTGAAGATTCTTTCTTCAGCTGAATTGGACCCCTGGGCCCCAAAAAAAAAAAAAAAAAAAAAGGACCCTTACCAAAGATTTCCTCCGGAATCGCCGGAGGTGGCCATCATTACATGAATGACTATGCTCTAGTTTGAAAATGATAGTCTTCGTATTGGCGCCAAAATCTTCACCGAAGAATCCCTGAAGACTCCTTGAAGATTCTTTCTTCAGCTGAACTGGACCCCTGGGCCCCACAAAAAAAAAAAAAAAAAAAAAGGACCCTTACCAAAGATTTCCTCCGGAATGCCGGAGGTGGCCATCATTACATGAATGACTATGCTCTAGTTTGAGAAAATGATAGTCTTCGTATTGGCTCCAAAATCTTCACCGAAGAATCCCTGAAGACTCTTTGAAGATTCTTTCTTCAGCTGAATTGGACCCCTGGGCCCCAAAAAAAAAAAAAAAAAAAAGGACCCCTTACCAAAGATTTCCTCCGGAATCGCGGAGGTAGCCATCATTACATGAATGACTATGCTCTAGTTTGAGAAAATGATAGTCTTCATATTGGCTCCAAAATCTTCACCCAAGATTCCCTGAAGACTCCTTGAAGATTCTTTCTTCAGCACTGGATAACAGGTGTCATTTTTCAATTTCAAAAAAGGGTAATTTTTAACCATTTCCTTTATATAGCTGGTAGCCATCATTACATGAATGACTATGCTCTAGTTTGAGAAAATGATAGTCTTAGTATTGGCGCCAAAATCTTCACCGAAGAATCCCTGAAGACTCCTTGAAGATTCTTTCTTCAGCTGAATTGGACCCCTGGGCCCCACAAAAAAAAAAAAAAAAGGAAAGGACCCTTACAAAAGATTTCCTCCGGAATCGCCGGAGGTAGCCATCATTACATGAATGACTATGCTCTAGTTTGAGAAAATGATAGTCTTCGTATTGGTGCCAAAATCTTCACCGAAGAATCCCTGAAGACTCCTTGAAGATTCTTTCTTCAGCTGAACTGGACCCCTGGGCCCCACAAAAAAAAAAAAAAAAAAAAAGGACCCCTTACCAAAGATTTCCTCCGGAATCGCGGAGGTGGCCATCATTACATGAATGACTATGCTCTAGTTTGAGAAAATGATAGTCTTCGTATTGGCTCCAAAATCTTCACTGAAGAATCCCTGAAGACTCCTTGAAGATTCTTTCTTCAGCTGAATTGGACCCCTGGGCCCAACAAAAAAAAAAACAAAAAGGACCCCTTACCAAAGATTTCCTCCGGAATCGCCGGAGGTAGCCATCATTACATGAATGACTATGCTCTAGTTTGAGAAAATGATAGTCTTCGTATTGGCTGCCAAAATCTTCACCGAAGAATCCCTGAAGACTCCTTGAAGATTCTTTCTTCAGCTGAATTGGACCCCTGGGCCCCACAAAAAAAAAAAAAAAAGGACCCTTACCAAAGATTTCCTCGGAATCGCAGGGAGGTAGCCATCATTACATGAATGACTATGCTCTAGTTTGAGAAAATGATAGTCTTCGTATTGGTGCCAAAATCTTCACTGAAGAATCCCTGAAGACTCCTTGAAGATTCTTTCTTCAGCTGAACTGGACCCCTGGGCAAAAAACAAAAAAAAAAAAAAAAAAAGGACCCCTTACCAAAGATTTCCTCCGGAATCGCCGGAGGTGGCCATCATTACATGAATGACTATGCTCTAGTTTGAGAAAATGATAGTCTTCGTATTGGCGCCAAAATCTTCACGAAGAATCCCTGAAGACTCCTTGAAGATTCTTTCTTCAGCTGAACTGGACCCCTGGGCCCCACAAAAAAAAAAAAAAAAAAAAAGGACCCCTTACCAAAGATTTCCTCCGGAATCGCCGGAGGTAGCCATCATTACATGAATGACTATGCTCTAGTTTGAGAAAATGATAGTCTTCGTATTGGCTCCAAAATCTTCACCGAAGAATCCCTGAAGACTCCTTGAAGATTCTTTCTTCAGCTGAATTGGACCCCTGGGCCCCAAAAAAAAAAAAAAAAAGGACCCCTTACCAAAGATTTCCTCCGAATCGCCGGAGGTGGCCATCATTACATGAATGACTATGCTCTAGTTTGAGAAAATGATAGTCTTCGTATTGGCGCCAAAATCTTCACCGAAGAATCCCTGAAGACTCCTTGAAGATTCTTTCTTCAGCTGAATTGGACCCCTGGGCCCCACAAAAAAAAAAAAAAACAAAAAGGACCCTTTGCAAAGATTTCCTCCGGAATCGCCGGAGGTGGCCATCATTACATGAATGACTATGCTCTTGTTTGAGAAAATGATAGTCTTCGTATTGGCGCCAAAATCTTCACCGAAGAATCCCTGAAGACTCCTTGAAGATTCTTTCTTCAGCTGAACTGGACCCCTTACCAAAGATTTCCTCAGGAATCGCCGGAGGTGGCCATCATTACATGAATGACTATGCTCTAGTTTGAGAAAATGATAGTCTTCGTATTGGCTCCAAAATATTCACTGAAGAATCCCTGAAGACTCCTTGAAGATTCTTTCTTCAGCTGAATTGGACCCCTGGGCCCAAAAAAAAAAAAAACAAAAAAGGACCCCTTACCAAAGATTTCCTCCGGAATCGCTGGAGGTGGCCATCATTACATGAATGACTATGCTCTAGTTTGAGAAAATGATAGTCTTCGTATTGGCGCCAAAATCTTCACCGAAGAATCCCTGAAGACTCCTTGAAGATTCTTTCTTCAGCTGAACTGGACCCCTGGGCCCCAAAAAAAAAAAAAAAAAAAAAAAGGACCCTTACCAAAGATTTCCTCCGGAATCGCCGGAGGTGGCCATCATTACATGAATGACTATGCTCTAGTTTGAGAAAATGATAGTCTTCGTATTGGCTCCAAAATCTTCACCGAAGAATCCCTGAAGACTCTTTGAAGATTCTTTCTTCAGCTGAATTGGACCCCTGGCCCCCAAAAAAAAAAAAAAAACAAAAAGGACCCCTTACCAAAGATTTCCTCCGGAATCGCCGGAGGTGGCCATCATTACATGAATGACTATGCTCTAGTTTGAGAAAATGATAGTCTTCGTATTGGCTCCAAAATCTTCACCCAAGATTCCTGAAGACTCCTTGAAGATTCTTTCTTCAGCTGAAGTATAACCCCTGGTGTCATTTTTCAAAAAGGAAGGGTACCAAAATTTCTACCATTTATATAGCCATCATTACATGAATGACTATGCTCTAGTTTGAGAAAATGATAGTCTTAGTATTGGCGCCAAAATCTTCACCGAAGAATCCCTGAAGACTCCTTGAAGATTCTTTCTTCAGCTGAACTGGACCCCTGGGCCCCACAAAAAAAAAAAAAAAAAAAAAAGGACCCCTTACCAAAGATTTCCTCCGGAATCGCCGGAGGTGGCCATCATTACATGAATGACTATGCTCTAGTTTGAGAAAATGATAGTCTTCGTATTGGCTCCAAAATCTTCTCCGAAGAATCCCTGAAGACTCCTTGAAGATTCTTTCTTCAGCTGAATTGGACCCCTGGGCCCCACAAAAAAAAAAAAAAAAGACCCCTTAACAAAGATTTCCTCCGGAATCGCCGGAGGTGGCCATCATTACATGAATGACTATGCTCTAGTTTGAAAATGATAGTCTTCGTATTGGCGCCAAAATCTTCACCGAAGAATCCCTGAAGACTCCTTGAAGATTCTTTCTTCAGCTGAATTGGACCCCTGGGCCCACAAAAAAAAAACAAAAAGGACCCCTTACCAAAGATTTCCTCCGGAATCGCCGGAGGTGGCCATCATTACATGAATGACTATGCTCTAGTTTGAGAAAATGATAGTCTTCGTTTTGGCGCCAAAATCTTCACCGAAGAATCCCTGAAGACTCCTTGAAGATTCTTTCTTCAGCTGAACTGGACCCCTGGGCCCCAAAAAAAAAAAAAAAAAAAAAAAAAGGACCCTTGCAAAGATTTCCTCGGAATCGCCGGAGGTGGCCATCATTACATGAATGACTATGCTCTAGTTTGAGAAAATGATAGTCTTCGTATTGGCTCCAAAATCTTCACCGAAGAATCCCTGAAGACTCTTTGAAGATTCTTTCTTCAGCTGAATTGGACCCCTGGGCCCCAAAAAAAAAAAAAAACAAAAAGGACCCCTTACCAAAGATTTCCTCCGGAATCGCGGAGGTGGCCATCATTACATGAATGACTATGCTCTAGTTTTAGAAAATGATAGTCTTCATATTGGCTCCAAAATCTTCACCCAAGATCCCTGAAGACTCCTTGAAGATTCTTTCTTCAGCTGGACCCCAGGTGTCATTTTTCAATTTCAAGGGTAATTTTTCCATTTATATAGCTGGTAGCCATTTACATGAATGACTATGCTCTAGTTTGAGAAAATGATAGTCTTAGTATTGGCGCCAAAATCTTCACCGAAGAATCCCTGAAGACTCCTTGAAGATTCTTTCTTCAGCTGAATTGGACCCCTGGGCCCCCACAAAAAAAAACAAAAAAGGACCCTTACCAAAGATTTCCTCCGGAATCGCCGGAGGTAGCCATCATTACATGAATGACTATGCTCTAGTTTGAGAAAATGATAGTCTTCGTATTGGTGCCAAAATCTTCACCGAAGAATCCCTGAAGACTCCTTGAAGATTCTTTCTTCAGCTGAACTGGACCCCTGGGCCCCACAAAAAAAAAAAAGGACCCCTTACCAAAGATTTCCTCCGGAATCGCCGGAGGTGGCCATCATTACATGAATGACTATGCTCTAGTTTGAGAAAATGATAGTCTTCGTATTGGCTCCAAAATCTTCACCGAAGAATCCCTGAAGACTCCTTGAAGATTCTTTCTTCAGCTGAATTGGACCCCTGGGCCCAACAAAAAAAAACAAAAAGGACCCCTTACCAAAGATTTCCTCTGGAATCGCCGGAGGTAGCCATCATTACATGAATGACTATGCTCTAGTTTGAGAAAATGATAGTCTTCGTATTGGTGCCAAAATCTTCACCGAAGAATCCCTGAAGACTCCTTGAAGATTCTTTCTTCAGCTGAATTGGACCCCTGGGCCCCACAAAAAAAAAAAAAAAAAAAAAAGGACCCCTTACCAAAGATTTCCTCCGGAATCGCAGGAGGTAGCCATCATTACATGAATGACTATGCTCTAGTTTGAGAAAATGATAGTCTTCGTATTGGTGCCAAAATCTTCACTGAAGAATCCCTGAAGACTCCTTGAAGATTCTTTCTTCAGCTGAACTGGACCCCTGGGCCCACAAAAAAAAAAAAAAAAAAAAAAAAAAGGACCCCTTACCAAAGATTTCCTCCGGAATCGCCGGAGGTGGCCATCATTACATGAATGACTATGCTCTAGTTTGAGAAAATGATAGTCTTCGTATTGGCTGCCAAAATCTTCACCGAAGAATCCCTGAAGACTCTTGAAGATTCTTTCTTCAGCTGAACTGGACCCTGGGCCCCAAAAAAAAAAAAAAAGGACCCTTACCAAAGATTTCCTCCGGAATCGCCGGAGGTAGCCATCATTACATGAATGACTATGCTCTAGTTTGAGAAAATGATAGTCTTCGTATTGGCGCCAAAATCTTCACCGAAGAATCCCTGAAGACTCCTTGAAGATTCTTTCTTCAGCTGAATAGGACCCCTGGGCCCCACAAACAAAAAAAAACAAAAAAGGACCCCTTACCAAAGATTTCCTCCGGAATCGCCGGAGGTGGCCATCATTACATGAATGACTATGCTCTAGTTTGAGAAAATGATAGTCTTCGTATTGGCTCCAAAATCTTCACCGAAGAATCCCTGAAGACTCCTTGAAGATTCTTTCTTCAGCTGAATTGGACCCCTGGGCCCCACAAAAAAAACAAAAAAAAAAGGACCCCTTACCAAAGATTTCCTCCGGAATCGCCGGAGGTGGCCATCATTACATGAATGACTATGCTCTAGTTTGAGAAAATGATAGTCTTCGTATTGGCTCCAAAATCTTCACCGAAGAATCCCTGAAGACTCCTTGAAGATTCTTTCTTCAGCTGAATTGGACCCTGGGCCCCAAAAAAAAAAAAGGACCCCTTACCAAAGATTTCCTCCGGAATCGCCGGAGGTGGCCATCATTACATGAATGACTATGCTCTAGTTTGAGAAAATGATAGTCTTCGTATTGGCGCAAAATCTTCACCGAAGAATCCCTGAAGACTCCTTGAAGATTCTTTCTTCAGCTGAACTGGACCCCTGGGCAACACAAAAAAAAAAAAAAAAAAAAAGGACCCTTACCAAAGATTTCCTCGGAATCGCGGAGGTGGCCATCATTACATGAATGACTATGCTCTAGTTTGAGAAAATGATAGTCTTCGTATTGGCTCCAAAATCTTCACCGAAGAATCCCTGAAGACTCTTTGAAGATTCTTTCTTCAGCTGAATTGGACCCCTGGGCCCCACAAAAAAAAAAAAAAAAAAAAAGGACCCTTACCAAAGATTTCCTCCGGAATCGCCGGAGGTGGCCATCATTACATGAATGACTATGCTCTAGTTTTAGAAAATGATAGTCTTCATATTGGCTCCAAAATCTTCACCCAAGATTCCCTGAAGACTCCTTGAAGATTCTTTCTTCAGCTGCAGTATGGACAGGTGTCATTTTCAATTTCAAAAAAAGGAATTTCTACCATTTATATAGCTGGTAGCCATCATTACATGAATGACTATGCTCTAGTTTGAAAATGATAGTCTTAGTATTGGCGCCAAAATCTTCACCGAAGAATCCCTGAAGACTCCTTGAAGATTCTTTCTTCAGCTGAACTGGACCCTGGGCCCCAAAAAAAAAAAAAAAAAAGGACCCCTTACCAAAGATTTCCTCCGGAATCGCCGGAGGTAGCCATCATTACATGAATGACTATGCTCTAGTTTGAGAAAATGATAGTCTTCGTATTGGCGCCAAAATCTTCACCGAAGAATCCCTGAAGACTCCTTGAAGATTCTTTCTTCAGCTGAACTGGACCCCTGGGCCCCCAAAAAAAAAAAAAAAAAAGGACCCTTACCAAAGATTTCCTCCGGAATCGCCGGAGGTGGCCATCATTACATGAATGACTATGCTCTAGTTTGAGAAAATGATAGTCTTCGTATTGGCGCCAAAATCTTCACCGAAGAATCCCTGAAGACTCCTTGAAGATTCTTTCTTCAGCTGAATTGGACCCCTGGGCCCCACAAAAAAAAAAAAAAAAAAAGGACCCTTACCAAAGATTTCCTCCGGAATCGCCGGAGGTAGCCATCATTACATGAATGACTATGCTCTAGTTTGAGAAAATGATAGTCTTCGTATTGGCGCCAAAATCTTCACCGAAGAATCCCTGAAGACTCCTTGAAGATTCTTTCTTCAGCTGAACTGGACCCCTGGAACCTACAAAAAAAAAAAAAAAAAAAAAAGGACCCTTACCAAAGATTTCCTCCGGAATCGCCGGAGGTTGCCATCATTACATGAATGACTATGCTCTAGTTTGAGAAAATGATAGTCTTCGTATTGGCGCCAAAATCTTCACCGAAGAATCCCTGAAGACTCCTTGAAGATTCTTTCTTCAGCTGAATTGGTCCCTGGGCCCCACAAAAAAAAAAAAAACAAAAAAGGACCCCTTACCAAAGATTTCCTCCGGAATCGCCGGAGGTGGCCATCATTACATGAATGACTATGCTCTAGTTTGAGAAAATGATAGTCTTCGTATTGGCGCCAAAATCTTCACTGAAGAATCCCTGAAGACTCCTTGAAGATTC